>NC_087200.1:164136964-164144464 GCF_015104395.2 Macrobrachium nipponense
CAAAATTTATCAAAATATATTTATCTGTAACGTACACTCTTCTATAAAAGAAAAGAACAGTCGCAACATAGCACAGCTTTCAAAATACATTCAAGAGCGAGTCGCTAGAGTAAGTAGTGGATTTGATTTGAACACAGTTTGTATCAGAAGCTCCTTATTAATGCATGAAACACGACCCTATAGTTCTCCTAAATAAATGCGAATAACATTTGTAAATTGTGACGACATATAGGAAGAGAAAATTGAATTGACTGATGAAATTTGAGCTGTAAGCCAAACACTGGGCCACTTCCGGCTATTCAGCGCTCAAGACAATAACGAGAGGCGAGTTTGGCTGGTTGGACAGAAAGATGTAAATAAAGGTCAAGACAATAAGGAAAAGAAGTACAAAGACCTAAAGCAGAATTGGGATGAAACCCCATAATTGCCCTAAGAAGTAACAATTAAGTGTGTTGGAGAGCAAGAATAAGGAATGGAAAAATAAATTAACGTAAGTAAAAGGCTAAACAGTGGATGCACATACGGGCCGAAGAGAAGTTGCTAACATTCTTTAGTAATGCCTACAGTGCAGCACTTCCAGGTGCACTGCCGGCTAATTGATAACATCCTATCACCTGAAAACGTAACGTATTTCAAGGAAAGCGGTCATTCAGTGACGTAGTTTCTACGACAGGAGGACATAGTATCTACCATCAGCATTATGTAGGAAAAACAAACACAACTGACCTCGTAACTCTGTAATACTATAGATACACTTCTTTAAGAAAAGTGAAATCACTTTTCCAAACAGGGAGACTTGTAAGCCCTCTTACGTCCAAGAGAAATGCTTCCATCGATACCAAACCATTGAGCTGTAAGCCAGGCGAAACCGGACAGATTCTACTTGAATTTCTGATGGAACTGCCTTGGTTTTACCTTGCAGAAATTGAATACCTCCAGTAAAAGCTTATTTCTCATAGACTCTTCCAATTACCGGACGATGTTATCAAGTTGTCCACTTGTATGCAAGACAGCTTTTCGGAAAAATAAAAAATCCTGGCATTTGCCGGAGGAATTTGAGAAATACTTTCAAAATGTGAAATATCCTGTTTTCAACTGAAAAGAAATTTTGTTTCATGGGAGAGCTCCTCAATCGTGGCATTACACATTCGTCAGTGTTATAAAAGTAATTTGATCATATAAAGCCTCCATAACCAGAACAACGTAAAGCTTCTGCTATGCAGAAATATTTACAAATAAAAAGAATTATTCAGGAATAATTACTCCAAGTGTGTATTCTGAAAAAAGAATACACATGCTGATCAATAAAACTGTGAAATACAGGAGACCGAGAAATGTCATAACATTCAGCAGACTTACAACGGACACCTACCACTAAATCCCATTCAGTCAGTGCGCAGTTGTATTGTTACTGACCAGTGTTATTATTGCCAATCACAACCTAATAGATAACGTCAACCATTGTGAATAAAATGCTTGGAAATTCCAAACAACACAGAGGCATGTTAGGGAAATGAAAGTTCTAATGCGCCACCTATGTCATAAAACATTTATAATCAGACTAGCAATAGTATCACAAAGAAAAAGGACAACAAAACCCTCTCACACTTCCAGCATTAAGCAATGAATGGGTTGCTTCCATTTTTTTTTTTTTTTTTTCGAGTTGGGTCAGAAGAAATCTCGAACAGTTCAACTATTGTTATTAGTAGGCTGTAGTGCAAAAACTTGATTTCGCCACAGCCCACGGTAATATCTTTAACAAAGTATCGTAATATCAGAATTTCTTCAACAATTTCAAAATGTTTTTAGTTATTATTATTACTATTGAGCAAATAACTTGTACCACATATAATACATTCAGCTTCACTATTGTATCTGAAATCTATTATTCATTCTTCATAACAATAAACCAATAATCAGATATTCTACTGGCGACCTAACCAAGAATTGATAATTCCCGGACCGGGACGTACATGCCTGCATTCTTGAGTACACATGTCCATACAGATGCACACGTGCGTAAATGCAATCGGACCACGCTGCATTAAAGCTACTGACAGCCGTGCCTGCATTTGCTTGTACATTTTATGTGGAGGGGAGTCGAATGAGAAGAATAGGAACATGGAGAGGGGTTAATGCACGGGAGGTATCATAGAAATACTATTTTTTTCCGAATAAAAACCTGGAAGAGTCCAAATCCAAGCCAAATGGGAACCCATTATTCCGAGAAGGATATAGGCTACCCTTCCACTACCAAGAAGGATGTACTCTCCTAATAAGGGTTCCATTCTACGTCCACCAGCATCCCCCCCCAACACAACAATTTCCCAACCGCCCACACTATTCTGTTATTTAATAGTCATTCATATCATATCCCGGCCAAAAGATGCGCCAGACTAACGGTAGCTTTTGAACAAGACAATGCGATGCAAGTTCTAGGTCAGTGAACAAGCAAAATAGTGAGGAGCGGAGGAGCGAGAGTACCCGAGGGAACATTTTCGGAATAGAGAAAAATAAATAAAAAAGCAGAGGGGAAAAAAAATGGGAGTGGAAGAATGTTTGGTCCTGATTTCGTATCCTATTAGAGTGGAGACGGTAAGTGAGCAGGAACAATCCCCGGCCACTGCCTGTTGCTTTTAGATTAATGAACGGTTTCTAAGGGTTGCATCTGTAAACATCTCATTAGAAACGAGGGAGAGAGAGAGAGAGAGAGAGAGAGAGAATAAAAGGAAAATGCTTCGTAATATGATACAAGAAAAGTATGAAAGTATGAGAGAGAGAGAGAGAGGAGAGAGAGAGAGAGAGAGAGAGAGAGAGAATAAAAGGAAAATGAAATTCGGAAATTGTTCGTAAAAGGAAAATATGATCAAGAAAAGTATAAAGTATAGAGAGAGAGAGAGAGAGAGAGATATGAGAGAGGAGAGAAGAGAGAGAGAGCGAGAGAGAGAGAGAGAGAGAGAGGAGAGAGAGAGAGAGAGAAGAAAGGAAAATAAAAGGAAAAGCTTTCGTAATATGATACAAGGAAAAGTATTGAAAGTATGAAGAGACGTTTGATTGATCGACTAAAAAAGTAAGAGAGAGAGAGAGAGAGAGAGAGAAAAAAAAAAATAAAAGGAAAATGCTTCGTAATATGATACAACAAAAGTATGAGAGACGTAATATGACACAAGAAAAATATGAGAGAGAGAGAGAGAGAGAGAGAGAGAGAGAGAGAGAGAGAGAGAGAGAGAGAGACTGTGCATTAGGCAATAAATATTATTGAGAGAAAGATCGCGATATGTCAGTATGCGGATGAAATGCTGATAAGGCAAAAATAATAAAAAGAGAGTAAATGAGTGAGCAGAATCCAACTACTAAGGAATAACTGGTCCCTTCTCATAATTACAAAAATAGTTCATTAGAAATCTCTCTCTCTCTCTCTCTCTCTCTCTCTCTCTCTCTCTCTCTCTCTTTTCTCGCACACAAATCCGAGCCCCAAACCGCCGAGACAAACGCAGCCGAGTCACCCCTAAAATCCCCTCCGGCCAACAGGATTCCTAATTCCCAATCAATCACCAAACAATAGGACACAATTGGAATTAAAATCAGGCCTCTTCAGCTGAAAATGCGACCTACTCTTCCCAACTTCTCTCCTCTTGCAGTAGGGAAAGAAATTCGTCGGAAAGAAAACCAGAAATCGAACCCATTCCTTTATCGGACTTAATTATAGAACCCAGGATATTCATCTATCAACTCTCTCTCTCTCTCCCCCCAAGGAAGAATGGATTTCAATTTTCTCCCTTTAAAACCTCTTACATTAGTAAGGCAGAAATAAGATGTACTTAGAAAAACCATTTTTTATATTAATCACTGTGAGAAAAAACGGATACATTAACTTATTCATATCTTATAAATATAAATACATATTTATATATTTATTTGTATACATATATCTATATATATATATATAATATATATATATAGTATATATATATATTCCAATAATGTCATTATTTATGCAAACGTACCATTAATAAAATGAACCACTGAGTAGGAAGGAATCCAGACCGGTTTTGACTTTATCTTTTTTTTTTCCTAAGAACACCATAAAGATATCTTACAATACTAAAGGCGAAACCGATCCGAATTTATAACCACTGTTTCATTCTCGCTGTAGTACATCTGCCACACACACACACACACACACACACACATATTTAATCCATTAACCTCGTCCCATTTGTTTATCCACGCATTATCAATAACATTAATATTAATAATGATATTGTTTATATTATTATTATTATATTAGTACTCTTATTGAGGACAAATTGTTGTTTAAAGTATATATAGCTATCATAGATTATAATTAAATCAGTTCCGACTGCGATGGTTTTCGACCATCTGGCCTTAATGACTCCAGGCAGGGAGGGATCTGGAAAGCAGCTTCCAAACACAGATCTGACCGGAAGGACAAATCCTAAAAAGGGGGGAAGGATGGCAAGCGCTTATCCGGTTCATCCTTATTACAAATATTATCTGGTGGTAAATCACCGATCCGCTCTACCACCCATGGAAAACCGAAGATGAGGTTCCATCAGCTGCGACAATAACAAAAACAGAGACAATAAGGTGACGGTAATGACTTCACCGGCGACGATAACAGTTGCAAAATCAGCACCTTACAACAGTGCAGTCAGCAAGAATGAAAAGACAAAACAACCAAGTTACGTCAGCAGTGACAAGGGCATCAATGGTAATTATTTAAGTAAAGAAAAATAAAATAAGTAAATCCTAATTATGCAGAAGAGAAAACCAGCGAAGAGTTAAGCTGTAAAGTTGCTAAAAGAACCCTAAAACGCGTTTAATTGTTTTCAAATTTATGCGGTTGTGTCAGCAATAAACAAATTCATATGAAATTTAAGGATAAAGATTACATAATAATTACGAGAAAAACAAAACATCTGCGAAAAAAAGGCCTCAGGAGAAAGATGAAGGTGTGAGGCACTCAAAAGTTTGACTGGGCAGACGACAAAGGCTTTAAATGGTACGTGCAACAATATTTATAAACTGCAATGTAACACAGAATAAACTTAATTGTGAAGAAACCTTAGGATGAAAGGGTTTCATTAGTCTTTCCTAGTACTTCATATGATACACATTAATTTCAGGCTATTTTTTATGACTTTTTTCAGTTGGCTCAATACTTGAATGAGATGTCCAGCGCCATTACGCACTGTGTTGATCAAGGTCTAGAGCAGCGGTTCTTAACCTGGGGGCCGTCTGGGGTCTCTCAGTGGGTCACAAAGGGTTCGGGAGAAAATTATTTGATTTATTTTCATATATTTGGATTAGCCAGTTGGACTTTTTGCCAGTTTGGTGAGTGCTCCTCGCTTTGATACTGATAGCTGCAAAACAAATGTCAACTCTCCCACTGAGCGAGGGAGAAGTAGGTTTCGTTATTTGTAGACAGTTCTCTGAAATTTGCCATGTTCTGGCATTTGTAGAGGCAATATGGAATTTTTTAAGGTTTTAGTTCAAGGCGTTTTCAATAAACCATGGTCTTCCCATCATTTTGTTCTAACTGACCTATTCACAAGGTTCACCGTTTCAAAATTTATTATAAGGGTTACGGTAATATCCTGAAGAGTCTCGGGGGCGTCATAGGATGAAAAAGGTTATGAGCCGCTGGTCTGGAGAATATAAGGTCGAGCGGGAATTTGTGTTGTTGTTGGCGAGTGAAGTGCGTGACGTCATGTCGGCCACTCTGGCTCTGACTACGCTTAGCGATTCATTAATATTTGGAGTTTAATTCGACAATTTTACTGTTCATTTTTGTGCAGCATTAAATAATTCTATCTACTGACTAAAATTAATCCAGCCAAAAACAACAAAGCTACAAATCATTTACTAACTTATAATGTCAGAGGAGGCTACGGCTTGTCGGCCAACAACAAATTTTACAAACAATAAAAATGATAAATGAAATATGTACTGCCTACCTTTAGGTTAAAGTTTATAAAAAAAGTTATTCATTTTCCTTTTATACAAACGAACTAAATTAATTTGTTGTTAAATTCTGTAAACAATATGAAAGATAAATGAAACTTTCATTGCACAACTTTTAAGATTAATATATAAAACATGATAATCCTCTACGTATTTCTACAAACACTGCATTCTCTAGACTTTGGTGTTGATAATCTCACAAACTTTTGACTCTAACTATTTGTGTAAGATCTATTGCGTCTCCTCTGGTGAACACAAAGTAAAAATAAAACGGCATTCAAATATAATTTCGTGGAAGGAATTTCCTTAACACTTCAGAAAAGTATAGAAGACTGAAACATAGACTTTGAATTATGGGTACGAATTCAGGTGTTCCCAAAACAGACGAAAAAGATGTACATAGGTGTGTGCGTGTGTTGCGTATGCATGTGCGTATTTGTGTAAGCGTGGGCTACGGCTGCACATTTCTTGTCCGTTTCCTTTTTCTCAAGCATCTTATCACGCCCCATTAAAATCACATCACATACATTTCAAGAAAGCCACAAAAATAGCTTCATCAGCAGGATTTAATTCATTACAAATTCGAGGGTTACTATAAAAGTAAAACTCAATCTCTTCATCAGCTAAGACGTCTGCGACGTTCAAGAACTCTGAAGCATGGATAGGTGAAAGTCCATCGGGAAGAGGAAGCTGTTGATATTTCCTCTGCAAGTGTAAATTTTACCAGGAAATTTCTCTCCCTAAATCGACGTAAATTCATATATCCGTAACTCTTTCCAAAGTGTAGATCAATTATGATTTCACTTCATAACTTGCTTTAGATTTTGGCCGCTAGAATGATCACACCAGGATTCACAGTTCAGAAAAAAAAAAAAAAAAAAAATTCTTCACATTATAAAATCAAATTTCCTTCAGTTCTATCCTCTTGCAGTTATACATACTGCCTACCCTGCGCCTGCAGTTTAGTTAAATTCTACATCAATGTATGGTGCTGTGTTTTTGACGGTCAATCAAATGCAACCCGACTAATCTACCACACTCAAAGACCAATGTCAATAACGAGCAAACCCAATGGGAATGTTTGTTAGCCGACCAAATAAAATTATTAACCTTGATAACCTTTCAAGATAAATTAAGTTGTAAATGTCTGATATTCACTCAACACCAGTACCTATCTGTGATTACCTACCATAGACAAAGTTAAATCTGTTAAAGGCCATTTTAAAAATCAGTCCAACTTACAGCAATGTCAGATTCTGATACTGACTGTAAACCTACTATATCAATTTTAACAACCAGAAAATTTAGCTGTTATGTATGATAGCCAATCAGAGTACTTTTATAATGATAGCCTATCAAAGTAATTAGAAAATTCAGTCAAATTAGAGTTCTCACACTGTTAAACCTGTAAATCCAAATAATTAATAAGTACTTTAGTTCCTGTTGTACAACGAACTACTTTCACATCCAACCAAGGTTTACCAAAAGAACAGTTCTTGTATTTCGTCCTTT
>NC_087200.1:164147963-164150463 GCF_015104395.2 Macrobrachium nipponense
CTTGTATGATATAGTGTCTGTTATCAATTATCGTTTTCTCATGGGCAGATGTCAGGGCAGCTGCAACTGTACTTCCAGATTCTATGCGTTGTTTAAACTCTTTCCATGCACAGAAAGCTGCCATATGATAATCACTACGCTGGTGTTGAGCAAACCCAGCCTCTTTTTCATTTGCTTTTTTCCATTGACGGTATCCAGTAGTTGTAAATGCAATTTCAGATGGAGGTTTATTAGGGGGAGGGAACATCCTGCAGCAGAAGCAATAAGCAGCATCTTGACTAACAGAATATTCAAGCCATTTGTATGACTCATACCATGCTGACCTAAAGGCACGATGCTTTTTCCCAAAGCTTGTTGAAGGGAAAATGACCTGTGATGGTTGAGTTCGACTCTGTTCTTCCTTTGCTTATGTCGTCAGGTCCTAGAACTGAATGTTTTTGTTCAGAGGCTTTTGGAATATATGATGTTCCTGGTGTCACTGATGCTGTAATACCTATATGCTTCCCCTGTCACTGTCAACTGAATCAGTTTCACTAGCAGATTCAGCAGAATCTAACCATATGTCTTTTTCATAGTCTACAGTGCTTTGTGTGTCATCAGTGGTTTGACGTTTCCTACTAGAAAGAGAAGGTTCATTCGGATCATCGGCAGTTGACTGCCTTTTAAAGAAACATTTTATGTTTTCTTGCATGATATAAAACTGATGTTCGGGAAGGTGACTTGGACTAAGACAATATCTAGAAAATAGAGAAAATGCATAATAGAAGTTGCTTTATTGCATCAGAATAGTGATGAAATATAATCTTAACCATACTTTTTGCAAATAGAAATGATTGCACTCTAGCTATGTCACAGGATCATTTGTAAAATCAGTTAAGATGTGATAGCATAAATAAAAGACAATCCATTAGATATATAATATATTAGATTATAGATATATAAATATATATATATATATATATATATATATATATATATAGATAATATATATAATAATATCAATACAACATTTAGGACACGTAAGCTATCTATCTATCTATCTACCTATACGTATATGTATATATATATATATATATGTGTGTGTGTGTGTGTGTACCATAACTATGTTGTATATAATAGTGAGTGCGGGCATTAACTAGATAAACGTGATAAATTACACAACCGAACCTTTAATATCCATAATACTTTATTTAGGATTGTCTCCAGTTTGAAAAAAGGATTAGTTTTATTTTAGTGTCTTTAGTTAATTTACGTAGGTGAAAACTTCTAACAGCACTAAATAAATGGCCTTAAGCAAAGCAAGCCTACGTAAACTTCCTACAGCACTAAATAAATGGCCTTATGCAAACCAAGCCTTTCCTTAGAGCACACTGCCTGTAACATTGAAAATTTGCGTTTATGCACTTGCTATTAAACTAACAAGGACGAAAGAATGACAGCATTACTACAAAGAAAAATAGAAATGAGCCTGAAACGCTTGTAACAATAATACCTGCCGTGTCTTGGTGACTTTCTTATTCACACGATCGCGTACAGAATGATTGCCATTTACCAACAGGAACTGCAAGCGCCTCAGTGGCGTGATTGGTATGGTCTTTGCCTGCCACCTCGGTGGCCGCGAGTTCGATTCTCGGTCATTCCATTGAGGTGTGAGAGATGTGTATTTCTGGTGATAGAAGTTCACTCTCGACGTGGTTCGGAAGTCACGTAAAGCCGTTGGTCGCATTGCTGAATAACCACTGGTTCCATGCAACGTAAAAACACCATACAAACAAACAAACCAACAGGAACTGCACTGTCTCGGTTGATCCGTGCCAGCGTGACGTCAACACATCACATACAAGTATTGTACGAGACTATTACCAACGATGGAGCTGCCCAAGACAATTAAAAGCGAATAACCTGTGGATTCATACAATATCAATAATGATGAGCATTCTCTCTCTCTCTTTCTCCCCCCACCCTGTGTGTGTGTGTGTGTGTGTGTGTGTGTGTGTGTAACCAAATTTGCGCTATGCAATAATGCACTATTTCTGAGAGTTTGTGCAGGATTTTCGCATATTCAGATGTTTTTCCAAGTGATTATAATATGCCCGTCAGTCCAACTGACATTGTTGCGTTATACATGTATAACATTTTTGTATAATACACGTGCGTGTGTGTCTGTGCGTGTGCGTGTTTTTGAAGTTTTCATTTTCTATCCTATTTTAATTTCCAAATTTTACATTATCCACTGATTTTTTGGCCATAAATTATTTTCTGTACATGATTTGATTAGATTTCTTTCACACTTACATAACGTTTGGAAAACGAATACGTATACTCCTGAGATAAAGAAAGAAAATTGATTTATTTCTTACAATTAATATAGTAAAACTCCACTTATCTTCGTATACAAAATACATACAAACTACTTGATATAGAAAACTTTAACATTAATAATAATAATAATAATAATAATAATAATAATAATGAATAATAAAAATAAACTAAGTTAAAT
>NC_087200.1:164155463-164172963 GCF_015104395.2 Macrobrachium nipponense
ATATTTAAGGAGAGGCAGGCTCGGAGAGAATTCAGAAATGAGTCAATGAGACCCCTAAATTGTAAGCATGAGGAGAGACAGCAGAGAGACCTTGAGAGAAGGCTTCGAAGACTAAATGGAAGAGAGAGGATAAGACAGGAATTGGGACACTTCTATGGAATTTAGTTAAGGATAAAAGAGTGCTCTACAGAAGGGAGGCAGCGAGAACCCGAAGTAAGGAGTATGAGAGAACGTGGGGAGAGGAAAGGACTGGATTAAGCGGTAAAGGAAGGATGTTATGGGAACTAAACTGGTTCCTAAATAAATTAGTAAGGGGGAATGGGTGGCTCTGAGAGAATGGTGGCAGATAGAAATCAAGCTTATGGAGCAGCTTGAAAAGGAGTTGAGGAAGGCTGAAAATAATTGTAGAAAGGAAGTGAAAAGAGTTCACAAGAATGGATAAAAGTTGAGGGCCTTGCTGGAAGTTCTCTGGCCCTGGAATGGAAGCCAGACCAAGAAGCAGGACATTGAATAAACATGAAACCGAGGCAAGCAAATGGACAGCAGTTGGGGGCTGCTGGAAGTTCACTGGCCCCGGAATATAAATTAGACCTAGAAGCAGAGCATTGAATGAACATGAAACCAAGTCTGGCGAATGGACAGCAGTTAGGGGGCTGCTGGAAGTTTACTGGCCCTAGAATGTAAACTAGATCTAGAAACAGATCATTGAATGGACATGAAACTAAAGCTGGAGAATGGACAGCGGTTGGGGGAGCTGCTAAAAGTTAACTGGCTCTGGAATGAAAGCCTGACCTAGAAGCAGATCACTGAATGGACATGACACTGAGGCTGGCGAATGGATAGTGGTTGGGAGGCTGCTGGAAATTCACTGGCCCTAGAATGGAAGCAAAACCTAGAAGCAGATCATTGTATAGACATGAAACCAAGACTGGCAAATGGACAGCAGTTGGGGGGCTGCTGGAAGTTCACTGGTCTTGGAATGTAACCTATACCTAGAAGCAGATCACTAAATAGACATGAAACCGAGGCTGGCAGATGGACAGCAGTTGGGGGGCTGCTGGAAGCTCACTGGTCTTGGAATGTAACCTATACCTAGAAGCAGATCACTAAATAGACATGAAACCGAGGCTGACGAATGGACAGCAGTTGGGGGGCTGCTGGAAGTTCACTGGTCTTGGAATGTAACCTATACCTAGAAGCAGATCACTAAATAGACATGAAACCGAGGCTGGCGGATGGACAGCAGTTGGGGGGCTGCTGGAAGTTCAATGGTCTTGGAATGTAACCTATACCTAGAAGCAGATCACTAAATAGACATGAAACCGAGGCTGACGAATGGACAGCAGTTGGGGGGCTGCTGGAAGTTCACTGGTCTTGGAATGTAACCTATACCTAGAAGCAGATCACTCAATAGACATGAAACCGAGGCTGGCGAATGGACAGCAGTTGGGGGGATGCTGGAAGTTCAATGGTCTTGGAATGTAACCTATACCTAGAAAAAGATCACTGAATAGACATAAAACCGAGGCTGGCGAATGGACAGCAGTTGGGGGGCTGCTGGAAGTTCAATGGTCTTGTAATGTAACCTATACCTAGAAGCAGATCACTGAATAGACATAAAACCGAGGCTGGCGAATAGACAGCAGTTGGGGGGCTGCTGGAAGTTCACTGGTCTTGGAATGTAACCTATACCTAGAAGCAGATCATTGAATAGACATGAAACCGAGGCTGGCAAATGGACAGCAGTTGGGGGGCTGCTGGAAGTTCACTGGTCTTGGAAGGTAACTTATACCTAGAAGCAGATCACTCAATAGACATGAAACCGAGGCTGGCGGATGGACAGCAGTTGGGGGGCTGCTGGAAGTTCACTGGTCTTGGAATGTAACCTATACCTAGAAGCAGATCACTAAATAGAAATGTAAACCGAGGCTGGCGAATGGACAGCAGTTGGGGGCTGATGGAAGTTCACTGGTCTTGGAATGTAACCTATACCTAGAAGCAGATCACTGAATAGACATGAAACAGAGGCTGGCGAATGGACAGCAGTTGGGGGGCTGCTGGAAGTTCACTGGTCTTGGAATGTAACCAATACCTAGAAGAAGATCACTAAATAGACATGAATCCGAGGCTGTCAAATGGACAGCAGTTGGGGGGCTGCTGGAAGTTCACTGGTCTTGGAATGTAACCAATACCTAGAAGATGATCACTGAATAGATATGAAACAGAGTCTGGCGAATGGACAGCAGTTGGGGGACTGCTGGAAGTTCACTGGTCTTGGAATGTAACCAATACCTAGAAGAAGATCACTGAATAGACATGAAACCGAGGCTGGCGAATGGACAGCAGTTGGGGGGCTGCTGGAAGTTCACTGGTCTTGGAATGTAACTTATACCTAGAAGCGGATCACTGAATAGACATGAAACTGAGGCTGGCAAATGGACAGCAGTTGGGGGGCTGCTGGAAGTTCACTGGTCTTGGAATGTAACCTATACCTAGAAGCAGATCACTGAATAGACATGAAACCGAGGCTGGCGAATGGACAGCAGTTGAGGGGCTGCTGGAAGTTCACTGGTCTTGGAATGTAACCTATACCTAGAAGCATATCACTAAATAGACATGAAACCGAGGCTGGCGAATGGACAGCAGTTGGGGGGCTGCTGGAAATTCATTGGTCTTGGAATGTAACCAATACCTAGAAGATGATCACTGAAAAGACATGAAACAGAGGCTGGCGAATGGACAGCAGTTGGGGGGCTGCTGGAAGTTCACTGGTCTGGAAACCATGTAAACCAATACCTCCAATAGAAGAAGATCACTGGATAGAAATGAAACCGAGGCTGGCGAATGGACAGCAGTTGGGGGGCTGCTGGAAGTTCACTGGTCTTGGAATGTAACCAGTACCTAGAAGAAGATCACTGAATAGACATGAAACCGAGGCTGGGGAATGGACAGCAGTTGGGGGGCTGCTGGAAGTTCACTGGTCTTGAAATGTAACCAATACCTAGAAGATCACTGAATAGACATGAAACAGAGGCTGGCAAATGGACAGCAGTTGGGGGGCTGCTGGAAGTTCACTGGTCTTGGAATGTAACTTATACCTAGAAGCAGATCACTGAATAGACATGAAACCGAGGCTGGCGGATGGACAGCAGTTGGGGGGCTGCTGGAAGTTCACTGGTCTTGGAATGTAACCTATACCTAGAAGCAGATCACTAAATAGACATGAAACCGAGGCTGGCGAATGCACAGCAGTTGAGGGGCTACTGGAAGTTCACTGGTCTTGGAATGTAACCTATACCTAGAAACAGATCACTGAATAGACATGAAACCGAGGCTGGCGAATGGGCAGCAGTTGGTGGGCTGCTGGATTTCACTGGCCCTAGAATGTAAACTAGACCTAATAACAGATCATTGAATGGACAGATCATTGAATGGACATCAAACCAAAGCTGGAGAATGGACAGTGGTTGGGGGAGCTGCTGGAAGTTAACTGGCTCTGGAATGGAAGCCTGACCTATAAGCAGATCATTGAATGGACATGAAACCGAGGCTGACGAATGGACAGCAGTTGGGGGGCTGCTGAAAGTTCACTGGTCTTGGAATGTAACCTTTACCTATAAGCTGATCATTGAATGAACATGAAACTGAGGCTGGCAAATGGATAGTGGTTGGGCGGCTGCTGGAAGTTCACTGGCCCTAGAATGGAAGCCTAACCTAGAAGCAGATCTTTAAATGGACAGCAGTTGGGGGGCTACTGGAAGTTTACTGGTCTTGGAATGTAACCTATACCTAGAAGCAGACCATTGAATAGACATGAAACCAAGGCTGGCAAATGGACAGCAGTTGGGGGGCTGCTGGAAGTTCACTGGTATTGGAATGTAACCTACCCCTAGAAGAAGATCACTGAATAGACATGAAACTGAGGCTGGCGAATGGACAGCAGTTGGGGGGCTGCTGGAAGTTCACTGGTCTTGGAAGGTAACCTATACCTAGAAGCAGACCATTGAATAGACATGAAACCAAGGCTGGCAAATGGACAGCAGTTGGGGGGCTGCTGGAAGTTCACTGGTTTTGGGATGTAACCTATACCTAGAAGCAGATCACTGAATAGACATGAAAACGAGGCTGGCGAATGGACAGCAGTTGAGGGGCTGCCGGAAGTTCAATGGTCTTGGAAGGTAACCTATACCTAGAAGCAGACCATTGAATAGACATGAAACCAAGGCTGGCAAATGGACAGCAGTTGCGGGGCTGCTGGAAGTTCACTGGTCTTGGAATGTAACCTATACCTAGAAGCAGATCACTGAATACACATGAAACCGAGGCTGGCGAATGGACAGCAGTTGAGGGGCTGCAGGAAGTTCACTGGTCTTGGAATGTAACCTATACCTAGAAGCAGATCACTAGATAGACATGAAACCGAGGCTGGCGAAGGCCCAGGAAACAGTTGGGGGGCTGCTGGAAGTTCACTGGTCTTGGAATGTAACCAATACCTAGAAGAAGATCACTGATTTGAATAGACAGGAAACCGAGGCTGGTGGAAGGACAGCAGTTGGGGGGCTGCTGGAAGTTTCACTGGTCTTGGAATGTAACCAATACCTAGAAGCAGATCACAATAGACATGAAACCGAGGCTGGCGGATGGACAGCAGTGGGGGGTGTGCTGGAAGTTCACTGGTCTTGGAATGTAACCTATACCTTGAAGCAGATCACTAAATAGACATGAAACCGAGGCTGGCGAATGGACAGCAGTTAGGGGGCTGCTGGAAGTTCACTGGTCTTGGAATGTAACCTATACCTAGAAGCAGTTCACTGAATAGACATGAAACCGAGGCTGGCGAATGGACAGCAGTTGGGGGGCTGCTGGAAGTTCACTAGTCTTGGAATGTAACATATAGCTAGAAGAAGATCACTGAATAGACATGAAACCAAGGCTGGCGAATGCCCAGCAATTGAGGGGCTGCTGGAAGTTCACTGGTCTTGGAATGTAACTTTATACCTAGAAGCAGATCACTGAATACACATGAAACCGAGGCTGGCAAATGGACAGCAGTTGGGGGCTGCTGGAAGTTCACTGGTCTTGGAATGTAACCTATACCTAGAAGCAGATCACTGAATAGACATGAAACTGAGGCTGGCGAATGGACAGCAGTTGGGGGGCTGCTGGAAGTTCACTGGCCCTAGAATGTAAACTAGACCTAATAACAGATCATTGAATGGACATGAAACCAAAGCTGGAGAATGGACAGCGGTTGGGGGAGCTGCTGGAAGTTAACTGGCTCTGGAATGGAAGCCTGACCTAGAAGCAGATCATTGAATGGACATGAAACCGAGACTGGCGAAGGGACAGCAGTTGGGGGGCTGCTGAAAGTTCACAGGTCTTGGAATGTAACCTATACCTAGAAGCTGATCACCGAATGAACATGAAACAGAGGCTGGCAAATGGATAGTGGTCGGGCGGCTGCTGGAAGTTCACTGGCCCTAGAATGGAAGCCTAACCTAGAAGCAGATCTTTAAATGGACAGCAGTTGGGGGGCTGCTGGAAGTTCACTGGTCTTGGAATGTAACCTATACCTAGAGAAGATCACTGAATAGACATGAAACTGAGGCTGGCGAATGGACAGCAGTTGGGGGGCTGCTGGAAGTTCACTGGTCTTGGAAGGTAACCTATACCTAGAAGCAGATCATTGAATAGACATGAAACCAAGGCTGGCAAATGGACAGCAGTTGGGGGGCTGCTGGAAGTTCACTGGTCTTGGAATGTAACCTATACCTAAAAGCAGATCACTAAATAGACATGAAACCGAGGCTGGCGGATGGACAGCAGTTGGGGGGCTGCTGGAAGTTCACTGGTCTTCGAATGTAACCTATACCTAGAAGCAGATCACTAAATAGACATGAAACCGAGGCTGGCGATGGACAGCCAGTTGGGGGGCTACTGGAAGTTCACTGGTCTTGGAATGTTAACCTATACCTAGAAGCGATCACTAAATAGACATGAAAACCAAGGCTGGACACGGGGGGATTAGACAGCAGTTGGGGGGCAGCTGGGGGGGGGGGGGAAGTTCACTGGTCTTGGAATGTAACCTATACCTAGAAGCAGATCACTGAATAGACATAAAACCGAGGCTGGCGAATAGACAGCAGTTGGGGGGCTGCTGGAAGTTCACTGGTCTTGGAATGTAACCTATACCTAGAAGCAGATCATTGAATAGACATGAAGCTGAGGCTGGCGAATGGACAGCAGTTGGGGGGCTGCTGGAAGTTCACTGGTTTTGGAATGTAACCTATACCTAGAACCAGATCACTGAATGGACATGAAACCGAGGCTGGCGAATGGACAGCAGTTGGGGGGCTGCTGGAATTTTACTGGTATTGGAATGTAACCTATACCTAGAAGCAGATCATTGAATGGACATGAAACCGAGGCTGGCAAATGGACAGAGGTTGGGGGGCTGCTGGAAGTTCACTGGTCTTGGAATGTAACCTATACTTAGAAGCAGATTGTTGAATGGACATGAAACTGAGGCTGGTGAATGGACAGCAGTTAGGGGGCTGCTGGAAGTTCACTGGTCTTGGAATGTAACCCATACCTAGAAGATCACTGAATAGACATGAAACTAAGGCTGGCAAATGGACAGCAGTTGGGGAGACTGCTGGAATTTCACTGGTCTTGGAATGTAACCTATACCTAGAAGCAGATCATATAATGGTCATGAAACCAATGCTGGCGCATTGACTCAGGCTGGCAAATGGAATCAGGCAGTTGAAGGGGGCCCTGCTTGGAAGGTTGGACAAAGGCAGTTGGGGGGCTGCTTTTGGAAGTTCACGGTTTGGGAATGTAACCTATACCTAGAACCAGATCACTGAATGACATGAAACCGAGGCTGGCGAATGAAACAGCAGTTGGGGGGCTGCTGGAATTTTACTGGTATTGGAATGTAACCTATCCCTAATAGCAGATCATTGAATGGACATGAAACCGAGGCAGGCAAATGGACAGAGGTTGGGGGGCTGCTGGAAGTTCACTGGTCTTGGAATGTAACCTATACCTAGAAGCAGATCGTTGAATGGACATGAAACTGAGGCTGGTGAATGGACAGCAGTTGGGGGGGCTGCTGGAAGTTCACTGGTCTTGGAATGTAACCCATACCTAGAAGCAGATCATGGAATGGTCATGAAACCAATGCTGGCGCATTGACTCAGGCTGGCGAATGGACAGCAGTTGGGGGGCTGCTGGAAGTTCACTGGTCTTGGAATGTAACCTATACCTAGAAGCAGATCACTGAATAGACATGACACCGAGGCTGGCAAATGGACAGCAGTTGGGGGTTGCTGGAAGTTCATCGGTCTTAGAATGTAACCTATACTTAGAAGCAGACCTTACAGACCTTACAGACCTTACATCTTGTTCGGGTTGCCCCAGGTCCCTCAGTGTGAGGCACCTCTAATGTCTACCAGAGAGTTGCTAGTACATCTTCCGGTATATTTTGCATCTTCCAATCTTGGATGGTCTGGGATGCAGTTTAGATATTTGTCGAGCTTATTCTTAAACACATCTACGCTCACTCCTGATATATTCCTCAGATGAGCTGGCAACGCATTGTATAGACGCTGCATTATCGATGCTGGTGCGTAGTGGATTAATGTCCTGTGTGCTTTCCTTATTTTTCCTGGTATAGTTTTGGGCACTATTAAACTACCTCTGCTTGCTCTTTCTGATATTTTTAGTTCCATGATATTTTCTGCTATTCCTTCTATCTGTTTCCATGCCTGAATTAATCATATAGCGTTCTCTTCTCCTTTCTAGACTATATAATTTTAAGGATTGTAGTCTTTCCCAGTAGTCAAGGTCTTTAACTTCTTCTATTCTAGCTGTAAAGGACCTTTGTACACTCTCTATTTGTGCAATATCCTTTTGATAGTGTGGGTACCATATCATATTGCAATATTCAAGTGGACTACGAACATGTTTTATAAAGCATAATCATGTGTTCAGCTTTTCTTGTTTTAAAGTGCCGTAACAACATTCCCATTTTTGCTTTACATTTTTCCAACAGAATTGCTATTTGATCATTGCATAACATGTTCCTATTCATCATCACACCAAGGTCTTTAACTGCTTCCTTATTTGTGATTGTCTCATTATTTTAGGTACCCCTTATATGCATATAGCTTTCTTTCTCTGTCTCCATAATTTATTGATTCAAATTTATCAGAGTTTAAATACCATCCTATTTACCTCTGCCCAATCAATATACTTTGTTAAGGTCTCTTTGTAGAGCGTTCCTATCTTCATCACAAGTAATTTCTCTACTTATTCTTGTGTCATCTGCGAAACTACTCACTACCGAATCCTTAACATTACTGTCTATGTCTTCAATCATAATAACAAACAGTATTGCAGCTAACACCGTACCTTGCGGCACACCGGATATTACCTTGGCTTCATCCGATTTCTCGTCGTTTGCAATAACTATCTGTTTTCTGTTGTGTAAAAATTCTTTTAACCATCTTCCTGACTTTATCCACGAATTTATTGTTTTTCTAATTTTCTTCGCTAATATATTATGGTCTACTTTGTCAAAAGCTTTTGCAAAGTCTAAATAAAACCACATCTGTTTCATTTCCGCTTTTCATATTTTTGAATATGTTCTCACGGTGGACTAACGTTGGGTTTGTGTACTTTTTCCGGGTACGAACCATGTTGTCCTTTATTAAACAAATTATTTTTTTATTAAATGTTTCATTACCCTTTCATACACTTTCATATATGTGATGTTAGACTCTCAGGCCTGTAATTACTTGCCTCTAGTCTTGATCCACTTTTGAAAGTAGGGGTAATATATACTAATTTGTGATCATCATAAATCTTGCCTGTATCTACACTTTGTCTTAATAAATATTGCAAGTGGCTTTGCGATAGAATGAACTACTTTCTTTAACAAAATAGCAGGCACTCCATCAGGCCCTGCAGCAGCTCCATTTTTAATTTCATTATAGCCTGCACAATATCAGCTTCATTAATATCTATGTCAGCTAAATATTCATATTTTCGTCCCTTACTTCTCATATCATTATCTTCATTATCTATTCTAGGGTGAATTCTCTCTTATATCGTTCTGCCAATGTTGCAAATTTCCTTTTTTTCATTCGTTAATCTCCCTTCAATTCTTAGAGGGCCTATTTCTATTCTTCTTTTATTCATCTTCTTCGCATATGAGTATATAGTTATTGGGATTTTTGGGGGCTTTGATATTTAATAGGGTTTTCTTCCAAGTCCCGTTTTTCATTTTCTTTTTGATTGTATAATCTTTTGTTCTGCATTTTCTATCTTACTTTTTAGTTCTATAACTTTCCATGCATTTTTTTCTTTTGCAAGACCTTTTTTCCACTTTCTGATTTTCTGGAACAAGATCCTTCTGTCTCTTGTATGCATGACTGATGTTTACTTTTCTTCTTTGGTATATATTTATCCACTATTTTCTCTAATATTTTATATAATATCTCCGTATTACCCCTTAGTATTTACCCTTATGTCATCACCTTACGAAAATGTTATCCAATCTTTGTTTAATTCTTCATTTATTTTCTGACCATTTTAATATTTTTACTGTAGAAGTTGTATTTTCCATATCCTTCCACTTTTTCATTTCTTGCTTATCTCTGTTTTCACTTGCTTTGGAATGGACTGTTAATTCTATGACATTATGGTCTGAAATACTCGCATTATAAACTATTATTTCTTTAAGATAATTCATCTCGTTCACAAATACTAGGTCTAAAGTATTTTCCTTTCTTGTTGGCAGGTGATTTATTTGTTGAATGTTGTAATTCTAGTAGCATATCTAATAGCTTTTCGAATTGCCTCTTATCTTCTTCACTACTATTACTCTCTTTTTATATGTATAAGTACATCCACAATCTCCTATCGTTTCTTTCCAGTCTACGAAAGGAAAAGTTGAAGTCTCCAGATAGGAGAATAGTCCAGTCCTTGTGATTTTCTACATATATCATCCAATTTTTCTATTATTAGTCAAACTCTTTAGTATTAGGAGGTCTATATATTACTATGTTCATTAATTTTTTTTCAGATTCAAATTCTACCGCTATTAGTTCACATTCTGAGTTACTATATTTCTCATATATTTTTTCCTTGTTTTTTGTCTTTCCCATATATTGCGGTTACCCCTTGATTCCTATTTTTTTCTATCTGATCTATAAGTTTGGAACCCTTTTATTTGATCATCATTCCCAGTCTCTTGGGAATACCAGGTTTCACTTATTCATTATATCTATTTTCTTTTCATTGGGTTAGTTCTTCTAAGTACTCTATTTTTTCTTTTTGAGTTACTCGTACTAAACCCTAAAACCCTGCGCATTCATCACTATGATGGTTTGCGTGTTTTCTCCTTCATTTAATATTGGTAATAATAAGGATTTTCCCATGTCTCTTTCCTGTTCTGGTATGTTGTTCTTTTTTTCATTTCCAGAAATTCTGACATTTAAAAATCCAACTTTTCCATAATATTTGTTCTTCCTTCATCATAATTATTCATTTTGTTCTGAATCTGCAATTTTCTCCATATCTGCAATATCCTCTTGCATAATAAAAACAGTTATTATCTCTTGAGTAGAAATCTTGGAGCTGATGCATTGAAATTTTTTGCTGACACCTCTGCATATCTCGTTGATGGCTTGCTTTTTTCTTTTACCTGATATTCTTCATTCCTCTCTTTATTTGTTTCTTTCTTATTTTGGATTTCATTACTTGATTGGTTTTATTTATTTGATTATTTTTCATGGCTACAGGGTGCTATTTTTACATTTTTTGTCGAACTTACATCCTTTTCCTCTTTTAGGTTTTTGCATATTTTTGGATGTAGATCTCTGCAATCATCCTCATATCCTCTAGGTATGCATTTACCATATAATTTCATAGTTGTGACATACCTTAGGATGTTTGTAGTAACATTTTCTCCAAATCTGCAATTCCCTCTTTTCAAAAGGTTGCAGACTTTGTCTTTTTTTTGTATATTTTTTCCTCTTTCCCGTCATTGTGTAGATCTGGGTAGAGCCTCTTCGGCATTTTCTTTTGTGTTGTCATATCGTAATTTATTTTTTCTTCGTAGGTATGCTGCTTTATAGCCTCATATGTAGTATCAATGAGTATCTCTGCATCCATACTTTTATCTTGTTCTTTGTTTTTCCTTATCTTTTCTGTCATTTCAGTTTTGTTACGTTCTCTTACGTTTTCCTCTTGTTCTTCTTCTTCCTCTTCTTCTTCTTTCTTCATCCTCAACTATTTTGAACATTCAATCTTGATTTAATAACATTGTCTATCCATGGTAGACATGTTTGAGCAAAAAATTCTTGTGTCTTTTCTCATATCTTGCATTACCTCAGCACACTGTGGATGGGTCGGAATGTTGCATGCAGCACATTTTCTGATTAGATTTTGTGGATTAACTATGCTATACCACACCTTACACAGTTTACAGCTTTTGGCATTCTTTTTCCTAATGCATCAATTAGGATATTCACAAGGTTCACTTTATTCATCTTTGTCGGAATATGTTGGTTTATGTATATTTTCTTTATGAGTCTCTTGACCACTTGGATTTTATTTGGAACTTCTTCAATTATTTTCAAGATGTTTTCAGTTGATTTGTTCCAGCTTGAAGGATTGTATCCTTCTAATATATCTATGAATGCTTTTGTATCTTTTTGGTTAGGACTGTTGCTGATTTCATAGATCAGAAATGCCAGTTCCCTTCCTGCTACCTCATCGTATTGCGAATCTGCCAAGCAAGCTAAATCTCGCCATTTTTTTCCGCAGTTGGAACTTACTGCCATCTTGTTCTGATTTACAGTATTTCACTTGATAAACTAACTTAGAAGACGCTTTATCCTACTATTTTCACACTAATCATATCACCGATAGTTCACGAACACTTCTAGATATTTCTCAAATTCTAGACGTATGTTAAACTTGTGATATCTGTTGATTAATCTGACTTCGCGCAGGAACGTCTCACCAAGCAAGATGACTGATACGAGAATAGACGTGACCTACGCTGGCGAATGGACAGCAGTTGGGGGCCTGCTGGAAGTTCACTGGTCTTGGAATGTAACCTATACTTAGAAGCAGATCACTGAATAGACATGAAACTGAGGCTGGCGAATGGACACCAGTAGGGGGGCTGCTGGCAGTTCATTAGTCTAATGTAACCTATACCTAGAAGCAGATCACTGAATAGACATGAAACTGAGGCTGGCGAATGGACAGCAGTTTGGGGGCTGCTGGACGTTCACTGGCCCTGGAATGGAAGCCAGACCAAGAAGCAGAAAATTGAATAGACATGAAACCGAGGCAAGCAAATGGACAGCAGTTGGGAGGCTGCTGGAATTTCACTGCTCTTGGAATGTAACCTATACCTAGAACCAGATCTTTAAATGGACATGAAACTGAGGCTGGTGAATGGACAGCGGTTGGGGGGCTGCTGGAAGTTCACTGGCCCTGGAATGGAAGCCAGACCAAGAAGCAGAAGATTGAATAGACATGAAACTCAGGCTACCAAATGGACAGCAGTTGGGTGGCTGCTGGAAATTCACTGGTCTTTGAATGTAACCTATACCTTTAAGCAAATCATTGAATGGACATGAAGCCGAGGCTGGCGAATGAACAGGGGTTGGGGGGCTGTTGGAAGTTCACTTGCCCTGGAATGTAACTTAGACCTAGAATCAGAACATTGAATACACATGAAACCTAGGCTAGCAAATGGACAGCAGTTGGGGGGCTGTGGGAAGTCATTGGCCCTGCAATGTAACCTAGATCTAGAAGCGATCATGGAAGACATGAAACCGAGGCTAGCAAATGGACTGCAGTTGGGGGGCTGCTGGATGTTTACTGGCCCTGGAATATAAACTAGAACTAGAAGCAGAGCATTGAATGAACATAAAACTGAGGCTGGGAAATGGACAGTAGTTGGGGGGCTGCTGGAAATTCACTGGCCCTGGAATGGAAGCCTGGCCTGTTATTATTATTATAAAGTTAAGATATACCAGCCCAATGAGTCTAACTAGACTCTTACAGGGCTGGCCCAAAAACATTCAGGAGGAAATTATTTTTTAAAAATACGCACATAAAATCCATGTCTGCAAAGTGGGATGGGATGGAATGGTAGTTAAACCCTTAAACGCCGGAGCGGTAAATAAAAAAATGACTCCCGTATGCCGGAGGGGTTTGAGAGTGAGCGCGTAAGCGGAAAAAATATTTTTTTCAAAAAATCACAGCGCGCTTAGTTTTCAAGATTAAGAGTTCATTTTTGGCTCCTTTTTTTGTGTCATTGCTTGAAGTTTAGTATGCAACCATCAGAAATGAAAAAAATTATCGTTATCATATATAAATAATGCGATATATGATAGCGCACAAAAACGAAATTTCATATATAATTGTATTCAAATCGCGCTGTGCGCAAAATGGTTGAAGGTACAGGTTACTTTTTTTTTCGTTGTAATGTGCACTAAATTGCGATCATTTTGATATATAACACATTGTAAAACGATAAAAAGCAACACAGAGAAAATATTATCACAAATAATGCATGAATTCGTAACGAGCTTACGTAAACACATATTTTTTTTCAAAAATTCACCATAAATCTAAATATTGTCCTAGAGACTTCCAATATGTTTCAGAATGAAGACAAATGATTTGAATATTACTATACTGTGAAGAATATTAGCTTACAAATGCAGTTTCGACCATATCTGACGAGCTAAAGTTGACCGAATGTCGAATTTTTTATATATATATTTTTTATATGCAATTATTTCGGAAATAAGAAAAGCTACAACTTTCAAATATTTTTCGTTTTATCTACATGAAATTGCGCACATTTTCATATATAAAACTCTATGAAATGCCTAATATGAAACGGAGCAAATATTCCGAGAATGGGACTTACGCATTTCGGAGATTTGTGGCGGAGAATCCGCCGCGCGGAGGGAAGGAAAGTTTTTTTTTTAAATTCACCATAAATTTAAATATGTGCTAGAGACTTCGAATTTGTTTCAAGATGAAGATAACAATGACTGAATATTACTAGACTGTAAGAGTTTTATCTTACAATTGCGTTTTTCGACCATTTCGGTAGAGTCAAATTTGTTTGACCGAACGTGGTTTTTTTTCTATATTTATCGTGATTTATATGCAAATATTTCGAAAATGAGAATAGCTACAACCTTCAACTATTTATTGTTGTATTATACATGAAATTGCGCACATTTTCATATATAAAACGTTATGTAACGGCTAATTTAAATGTGCAAACATTACCACAATCGCACGTATGATTTTTCGGAAGAGTTACCGCGCGGACGTAAAGAAATGTTATTTTTTTTCATAAATTCACCATAAATCGAATATTGTGCTAGAGACTTCCAATTTGTTGCAAAATGAAGGTAAATGCTTGAATATTACTAGAATATAGGCGTTTTTTAGCTTACAATTGCGTTTTTCGACCATTTCGGTAGAGTCAAAATTGACCGAAGGTTGAAAATTTGTCACTTATCATTTTTTTTATATGAAAATATTTCAAATTTATAAAAGCTACAACCATGGGTTGTTTTTAGTTGTATTGTGCATGAAATTGCGCACATTTTCATATATAAAACTTTATGTAACGGCTAATTTAAAATGGTGCAAACATTACCACAATCGCATGTATATTATTTTCGGAAGAGTTACCGCGCGGACGTAAGGAAAAAGTTTTTTTCATAAAATTCACCATAAATCGAAATATTGTGCTAGAGACTTCCAATTAGTTGCAAAATTAAGTTAAATGATTGAATATTACTAAATATAAGAGTTTTAGCTTACAATTGCGTTTTTCGACCATTTCGGTAGAGTCAAAGTTGACCGAAGGTTGAATTTTGGCACTTATCGTTATGTTATATGAAAATATCTTAAACTGATAAAAGCTACAATCATGAGTATTTTTTTTTGTTGTATTCTACATAAAAATGCGCACATTTTCATATATAATACTCTATGTAACGGCTAATTTAAATGGTACAAAAATTATGTCAAAGTGACGAAATAATTTCAGAGATGTGTCCCCAGATACTTTTTTAGTGGCGGCAAGAAAGAAATTCGCGCTTGCGCGCCTGCGTAACGATTGTAAATACAAACAACACCCTTGATCCGTGAACTCCCAGCATCCCCCAAGGCGCGTGATTCAAGAGTTTTCGGCTGGTAGGCCTAAAAGTATTTTTTTTTCCGCGAATTTTTAAAAAAAAAAAACTTTTGTATGTCGACGTAAAATACGTCCAGTCGGCACCCGAGAGACAAAAAATGTCGACGTAAATACGTCCAGGTCGGCGCTTTAAAGGTTAATGAATTACAATAAATTAATGATAAATGAGGATGATTGTTAAGTGATAGATGAGGTTGGAATTAAAGATATGAATTGAACTTACAAGAGACTGAAATAAATAAAAATGAGAACAAAAAGGTCAATTATTTTAGTTTAGGGTAGGGTAATAAATAGGTTAAATCTAAATAATCAAATTAGATTTTTTCAAAAATATTAATACTCTATATAAAGAAAAATTAGCTGACTCTGATAGTATTTCTGATTACATGATTTATTACCTAAATAATAAATTTCTTCTCTAACTAAAAATTAAGGCAATCACATAAAATATGCTTGACTGTTAAAATTGTATTGCAGACATTGCAGTGATGGATGTCCCTTGTAGAGTTATTATTAAATACTCGTGAGTTAGTCTTGTGTGGCCTATTCGTAATCTTGTTAATATTGCTTCAGTTCTTTTTTCATTTTGTTCTAATGTACTTCACAAGTCTACATTCTGCTTGATGCACTTTAACCCTTTAACCATTTAGTATGTATATATACTTAACATGCCAACGCTACCTGAGCCGCCATTTAGTACGTATATATAAGGGAGCCAGATGTTTTTGGACTGTGATGTTTAGTACGTATATATACGATTTTCCTGCCTTTCTTTCAAGTAAATCCACTATATAATGTATTCTCCCATAGGTCCAAGGAAGTGCTATCGACCTTATCCGAACAAAAACACTTCCTCCCGAACCCCTTTTATCATAATTTTCCTGATTTTCTATATTTAATGTGGGAATTCTCCAATCACTTGGCGGAGTCGCTATGTAGCGAGACAACACGCTGCTGGCTGGTCGCTCATTTACACAAAATTTTGGTCTTTCAAAGCAGGGGGTAAAAGAGCTATAATCCTTTCTAAGCCAACTTAGCATTGGTCACGAGTGGTTTTCTTCTCTGTTTATCTTTTCCAGCTCTAGTGCAAATGAAAAACGATAAGTACGTAATTGTAGTTTATTGACATTTTTCCCACTGAAATATAAAAAAACGTACTGGAACGTTACAGAACAAGAGGTTAGATGTAGACGCACAAACTTTCATTCATGAAACAATGCACAAGTACTATACTCTAAATGAAAGTTATGTACAAAATTCTTACACAAAGAACATTGCTGAAAATTCATTTGACAGTGAGAATGATGAAAATGAAAACAGGGCTAACAAGGTAAAGACAATAAAGTAAGATATATGTGTAATGATTGCCAGTAATTTCCTATCCGAAGATTTCGTATTTGACAACGCTGGGAGAGTTCATTACATTGATAAAGGAAAATCTAAAAATCAGATGATGAAAGTTATCGCTATCACATTTTCTTAATCAAATTACCCTTCGTCGTGTAAGTCGTGTAGAGAGAGGGAGGATGTTTTCTTTGTATCTACTGTATCCTTTGAACACTGATGCCATATACAGAAATTCGAACCTAACAATTTTGTCATTGATAGAATTATATATATATATGGTATATATATATATATATATATATATATATATATATATATATATATATATATGAGTAGGTATGAGTGTTATGTATGTAATTACACTTATAGTGCACATAGAAACACTGTACACAATATGGGTGTATTGTGTACGTTTCCAAACTTCTTCCCCGACTTACAATCTGACTACAGATAATCTGCATCCAACAATTCGGGGTTCTTTAATCCGGTCATAAAATCCTACTTATCCCTCCCCCGGGCTGTCCAGAAGAAAGAGGCCCTTCCGGGACAAGGCCGAGTTAATCTGCTATCGCTTGAGGAAAAATAACAGTATTTTTTTTTATTGCATAGTTTCATTTATTGTCATCGGTGAATCTGGGCTAGACATTGGGAGTTAGTATGATTTATTTAGGTAATTAGAAACTAGATTATCTTCACCCTACCTTTTCATCAAAGCAGTTTACTATATGATTTAAATTCTTCAGATTTCGGTTCATTTTACGTCTTCACGGTTAGATACGCAGAACCTAGCATTTAAAGGTGTGGCGGCTTGTTTCCGCCACATCTTCACGACATCCGAACTTTGGCCAAGGTTTCATGAATCAAATCTGGGAAAAGTGACTAATTTGATGCGCT
>NC_087200.1:164175463-164180463 GCF_015104395.2 Macrobrachium nipponense
TGAATCACATGCAAAGATTTCGGCCGAGGACCTTCTTCAAAGGGGGAAAGTAATTAGGTAAACGCTTGGGTTTAACTTAATAATATCTACTTCGGAAAGACACACATACTAGAAGAATGAAAGCATAAATAACGATAGTTAAACAGAGTCCTGCTATATAACAAAATTAACAACCAACTGGATAATTCTCTGAAGAAACTCAATGGGGCAGCTTCTAAGGGCACCGCAGGCGAAAGGGATAGTTGGTATGTTACTGCGCACACAAGATGATAAACAGACCCGCAGTAGGCTAACACCTATCTGTAATTAAGACCATATACAGTTACGTTGCTGCAAGCGAGAACACACTGATAAGGAATCGAGGGATTGCACGGAAGGTGCCAGGCAACTCGATTCTGACAACACTGGATAAGGCGCTTACGTGACACTTACTCTGAAATAAACAAGATACTAGAGCTCACTGGGGTGAATCGCACTTTGAAAAGGAAAATAAATATGTACAAGAATAACAGAGACGTGAATAAAAACCTTGACTCGAGACATTATTTGTCTTCAGGAGCACCACCGATGGAGGGTTGTGTTAAAGGGGTTCATTACAAAAGTAACTGAGGCCCTGGACGGCCACGTGGGTGACAGTAAGGGGCAGCTCGAGAAAGCAAAGGAGGACTCAAGTGTTCTGGATAGGTTATCAATGTCTTCTAGGGATGGGCCGTCCGTGTGATGCCCTTTTATAACGTCGGAGATTATGTTTTTGTGCAGTAGTAAGGGTGGCGTTGTATGGTGACCCTGTGGTAGGGGTGTAAGAATACTACCACCGTAGGTCCTGCGTGTCGTAAAAGGCGACTAAAAGGACAGACAGCTGCTGCCTCGCAGTCTTACTTTCGAGTAGAAGGCTAGGCCCACTGCCAATAACTGAGGAAAAGCAGCCTTGCAGTCTTACTTTTTAGTAAAAGGCTAGGACCACCGCCATTAACTGTTGTTAATATATATATATATATATATATATATATATATATATATATATATATATATATATATATATATATATATATTATTTTCATGCTATATCATTAAGCTAATTCCCCTAAAAGGGAGTGGCTCCCAAGAAAGAAAAAAGGGTAATGATCACTTCCATATTCAAGCTTAAACTGTTGAATCGTGGATGAAGCATCTTTGAAGAAAACGTGCATACCATTAGTTGCTTCATAAAATTACACAAAGATTATCGCCACGACCTCCAACTCCACGTATACTAGCTTGTTCGCCAATTGCTTGCACGCAATCTCTGGCCTCCTGGGTGTTGATGGCTCTCCTGTACAGTACCTGTATCGCAACATCCATCGAAATTCTAATTTGCTTTAACTCTACCTCCCTAAACATTTCTGAATTGTATACTTTTCACAAATCTGTCGTCTGCCATTTTAACTCGTACACATTCATGTACTACATCATTCTGTATGTTCGTGCGCTTGGAGTACTGGCAGTAGCCAGTAATTACAATGGGGTGCATGAATACTACATTAATATACGTTTTCATTGAAATGGGCTCTAAAAGAAGCATGCAGTATTATACATTAATATAAGTTTTCACTGCAATGGGCCTAACAAAAGAAGCACGCCGCAGTATTCATACATTAATTTAAAAGTTTTCATTTGAAATGGGCCTCAAAAGAAGCAAAAACACAGTATTTACATTAAATATAAGTTTTCACTGAAATGGGCCGCCTTAAAAAGAAGCAGCCGGTAGCAGTACACCCACCTACCCTTTATAAAAGTTTTCATTGAAATACCTAAAAGAAAAGCACCACAGTATTATACATTAATATAAGTTTTCACTGCAATGGGCCTAAAAGAAGCAAGCAGTATTATACATTAATAAAAGTTTTCATTGAAATGGGCCTAAAAGAAGCACACAGTATTATACATTAATATAAATTTTCACTGAAATGGGCCTAAAAGAAGCACGCATTATTATACATTAATATACGTTTTCACTGAATTGGGCTCTAAAAGAAGCACGGAGTATAATATCTAAGCTTACGTTTATTTGCGCATTTCTAAAAATATGGGTCTGAGTGTACAGTATCTTAAACAATCTCGTATAACACAAGTTTTCTTAGCAGAAAATGAGGTTAATATTATGAACTGTTCGTTAATCAAACAGAGCCTTTTCACCAAACATTATGGTACAATGGTGAAGTTCAGTTCAATCAAATTTTCCTGAATTCAACAAATTTATTTATCTATACGTGAGCAGAAATAAATGCAAATCCAGCTACAATTAGAAGAGCTTCTTCATCCTTTACCAATCGTATTCATAGCTTGTAATGACAAACCAGTTCAAGAATGCAAGGAAATTGATTAGTTAGGTTACTGCAGCTTTCAAAAATACATGACATATTTAATGAGTGATTAGTACATACATACACAGATATACATACATATATACCTGGACTTTTTCTGCTAAAATGGTTCATCCACGATTCAGCAGCTAAAGTTAATGTGGCAGTGTCGCTGCGCTTTTTTTTTTCTTTCTTTTTTTTGAAGCCAACCGGTTGGGAAGCAACTTAAGGTAGAAGATTATGTAATATATAATAATAATACAATTTCATATCAATAAACATCCCACAAAACAATTTTATAACGAGCTTACTCGCTTCTATCACATTTGCGCTCCTCCAAATTAGCGATGTAATCCCCCCCCCCCCCCCCCCCAACAAGCCCCGGCCTTCCTATACCTACGTAGGCCACAAATTATCAATTACTTCCCAATCACGAGCAACCGCAGCAACTCTTTCAGTACCACGAACATGGGGAAAAAATACTCATAACAGGAGACAGGCCACCGATACCCAGAAGTGCCCAGCCCCCTAAACAGGGGAGGGAAAAACATGTCAGAAGCTGGGAGGAGGAGGAGGAGGAGGAGGAGGCTGCCGGTGCTTGATCAGCTGTGGCGGATACAAGACTCCCTTTGTAATCTGGGGCTATCGGCGTCTGACATGGTTTCTGCCGCCTGCCTTTTACTATGCAAATTAAGACGGAGGGAAGATAATAGCTGAAAGAAACGGGAAGTTCTCTCTTGATTTATTCTTTCACTTTTCAACTTCCTCCCTTTGGAGGAGGTTGAATGATGGGGGAAAAACCACTCTTTGGTTTTTAATTCGCAAAGAATGATTGATTGGTCGAATGATTGCATCAAACTGGCATCTAGATAAGGACACCACTGACGCCGTTCTTGTGGAAGATGATCTAGTGGTTATGGTCACAGGGGCGGGATGGGAAGGGGTCATGACGGCGTAGGGCGTCATGAGGTCACTGGACTTCTTGGGGTTCACTCAACTCGGAAAAATAGAGAGGAATTTCACTAGAAAACAGGTATACAATGCGCAGAAGTTTCTTCTCGGTGCAATCGAGTTTTCTGTACAGCCAAGAATCAAGGCCAGCCACCGAAACTAAAACCATCTTTCGGTGGTCTCGGTATAATGCTGTATGAGCCGCGGCCCATGAAACTCTCAGGCGACCATGATGGCCTGTGTTGTTGCCGTGCCAGAGACACGATCATGGGTAACTTTAACCTTAAATAAAATAAAAACTGCTGTGGCTAGAGGGTTGCAATTTGGTGTTTTTAAGATCTCAGGACGGACAGAAAACGAGCGGACGGACATACAAAGCCATTTCAGTAGTTTTTCTTTACAAAACACTAAAATGCTGTGAACGATAAAGCTATTTCATACCTAGCCTGACTGATAATGCAAATGACCTGAAACATATATACGTATACTAGTTTATTATATATATATATATATATATATATATATATATATATATATATATATATATATATATATAGAATGTAAAGATGTACAGAAATGTATATTTGTATATATTTACATATACATACATACGAGTGTGTGCATGTACTTATAACCATATACGTATTTATAACGGCAGTCTCACGAAATCGAAATCGAAATCTCTCATTCCTCCAGGCTTTAAAAACACCACTTGTTCAGCGCCTGCAATTTCGTATCTTAAACGCTCTTCTTATTCTCATAATAACGCAAGCAATACATCGAAAGCATTAAATGCATCAGACACAAAACAGAAAATGACTTCATCCAAGCTGATAAGGCACCCTGCAACTTACTTGTCGAGTGCTGCCCACTCACCCACCGGGATATCAACCAATCATAATGAAGGAAGAAATAATACGCTTCGAACTCGAAGGAACAAAACAGAATTAAATTGCGTAGTACGTAAATGCACACATCTTCCAGGAATATGTCTTCTGTATAAATTAGGATGTATTCCGTCTCGTAAAAGGTCATGAGAAGTAAGTAGCAATATCCTAACTATATATTGCACACACACACATACACACATATATATACATATAATATATTGTAACTCAGAAAAGGTAATTTACCACAGCTTTTAACTGAATTAGTTTAGTAGTGAAGTACACGATGATAGCAATACTCTCTAAATAAAGTGATCAGCATCAGCCAGTAATCTTTTTACAAACATTACAAGCAACCCTGACTGACAGCAAGGATTCCAAAGAAAAAATCTAGTAATAAAGTGAAAACCAAACAGCAGCAACTGTGTTTTTTAATGTAAGAGATAAAAATACAATATCAAAATTGCCCTAAAGCCAACTACGATCTTAATAAGTTTTGTTGTGATAAATGGAGAACAATTATTTGAAAAAACTAAGCACATGCAGCAAACTAGTTCCACAGCATTTCTGACCAAAACATAACTATAAAATTTTCTATAATAAGCAAATATACCATAAGAATAACAATAAAAGCCAATTCTACTTGACAGGCAAGATTCCAAATAAACTTAAAAGAGTCTAAACAATAACATAACTGATAAGTACGAAAATAAATATTAATTAGCAAACAAATACGTACACACAAAATAAAGATTAACAAACAAGCAGCTGAATGAATGCAATAAAGTATGTAAAAATTCTGGTCGGAAAATCTAAATCA
>NC_087200.1:164185463-164200463 GCF_015104395.2 Macrobrachium nipponense
TTTCTGTAATTTTTCTCACTCATTACCTACCTGAAGAGAGGGGCAGCAGTCTCTGAAATATAGTACTTACTTTCCATATTTTTGCCTTTTTATAGGCTCCTTTTATTAGACTTATATGTTGGAGTGCTGGTACAATGAACATATAATTTGATCAATTTTTTTTTTTCCTTTACAGAAATTATATGAGAAGTCGTCGTCCACAATTTGCTTCATATAGAATGACTTAAGAGCCTAAGGAGCCATGCCTGACCTTTAAGGTGAGATTTTGGCGAATGTTCTAAAACAGTTTGGAAACAAATATGATATGGTGCGCAGTCTTAACCAACGCTTTACAGATTAACTTAGGACAAAATCTGTAAGACCTACTCAGGGGCTACGTTATATCCTACAATAAAAGAACTGAATTTTATGTACAAAGATTCACGCCTGCATGATCATCAGACTATAGATGGTGTCTATGTACAAGAGGTATCTCAAGAGTTACAGATTCTTTCCAAATCCACAGAAGTTCTAGGATAATACGTTGGGACACATGGGACATCACGATGCCAATGAAGGGAAAAGAAATCAGAAAAGAACTGGCCAGTGTGCAGCCGAGTACTTATGGCGAGAAAGTAACAACAAATGCTATCAGTAACATGGCTTTTAAATCTATGACCCATGGTTCTTACGTTTACGTCATGGGCTTGTCCTCGACATTTACATGCTCTAGCAATTTATCTTAGCTTACACGTAAAATTGTGCCTTGTTCAAAAATTCATCACATTGTCGCCTGAGTGTACAATCAAGCAACGAGATGTACAACAGACTTTCATGAATACAGTCCCAGCTAAGAAAATGCGAAAAAAAAAATAAATAAAAAAACTTCGTCTGGACTTTTTCTAGACAGCAGAGGCAATTCGTAAGGTGGTAGCCGAAGGACAATTGTATAAAATTGACTGAAAGTTATGGCGGCCAAAATTGAGTTTGGACGAAGGGGGAGTGGGCGGAGGAAAGCGCTGCTGGCCTCGAAGGCGTCAAAATTGAATCTATGAAACGAAGATGGCTGATTTCAAAGGACCTCGAACAAAAAGCGAAAGGGATAGGGGGCGGGCGGGGAGAGGCTTAGGGTAGCTAGCAATACGGATTTTAGAAATCAGGTTACACAGCGGCTCGTGGCGGTAACTTGGGTGATAGAGCGATGGTTTCCAGATTGCCCCATCGAGTCAGTGAATAGGATATATTTCGAATAGGATCAATTCAGCTTCAAGACAGTCTTGTTTTCAAGTATATTTTCCTTGTTCTTATTCAACTTTGCTATACATATTTAAAACCAATCCGTATACTGATTCTTAATATGTATATATGTATATGTATATATATATATATATATATATATACATTTATATATACGTATATATATATATATATATATATATATATATATATATATATATATATATATATTCCTGTTAACTCAACCCACATTCATACAGGACTATGAAAGGATGATCACACACTGTGAGTGAAATTAGAATCATCTCTATTTTGATCATAAGAGGAATGGTTATCCATTTAGCTTTCATTTCACAAAACTTGCTCCTCTGCCATAAATAATTAAGTATGATGCCTCGTAAAAAAGATATTATGATAATTACGGATACTTATGATAATAAATATCACTTAGCCGTTTTCAAAACCTTCCTAAAAAATTTCCTAACATCAGGCGTCAACCGTGTTAAGAAAGTCCTAGACCTAGGTATCTTATAAATCAATTCACTTGCATATTCATGTAACAGAAAAAGAATAAATAAATGAATAAATAAAAATCATACAGGTCTTTAGACACTCGCCTATGATTATGTCCTATAATGTTTTCTAGGAAAAGGGTAGAGTTTACAAATTTCACTTACGATTACGATATTAAGGTCGTCGTTCGCATCAAAAGTAAGGACATTATACCTAAAACTAATAAATATAAACCCTAAAATACTAAGCTTATATACACACACACATATATATATACATATATATATATATAAATATATATATATATATATATATATATATATATATATATATATATTATATATATTTACATAATGTGTATGCGTGTGTAGAATCTACTCGTTACATTTTTATCAGCAACTTACAAAATAATAATTGTAATAACCACAACGCGCGTGATTTATTCACATTTTGGATACGCTTGTCATTAATAAGCCTAAAGTGTGTGTGTGTGTGTGTGTGTGTAAAAAATAGAAGAGTGAAGGGCAGGAATACGTTGTAAGTGTGAACCTCCAGCATATGTTTGTGCAGCGAGTCCGTGTGTGCATGCTAGCTGTTTAACTAATCTCAATTCAACTCATTTGATATTTCCGTATGACCTGCTGACAAACACAGCATTTTAATATAATTAATCCGATGCTCACACTGCATTCCCACTATTTAACCCTCTGACAATTTGTCATCTCATTCCGGTCGCGCTGTTTCAAGATCTGTCAAAATGACTATCTATTATCTATTATCACATCGTAAAATAATCCGGAGATCGTCATCAAACGACACCGATTATCGCCGTCCAGCTGCTTTCGCATGACAGAGCCCGAGACCACCAATCAGGTGGAAAGTTACGTCTCGCCCTGAGATACCCGTCCTCCGACAACGCACTGATCTTTAATTACGCGTAATGAGTGCCATTCACACCTCGGATGACCTTCCAAGCAATGACCCGGCGACACGCAAACAAGAGACTGAAATGAAGGACAAGCAGCAGCAAATGAGAAATGATCTATCGCAAATGATTAACGATAATTAGAAGTGAATTAAGGAACACCGAAAGGGAGAGAAAGCGAGCCAACGTCAAATCTGCTTCCCAAATTAATGGAGATAATTAGGAAAGGCGTTACAGAATAAAAGAGGGGATGGAAAACGTAGTAATAGTTAAAAAAAAAATATTTATCACTAAGGAATAAAGATAATTACAAGTGAGTTGCTGAATGCGACATGCGATTCAGCAGTACGACGGCACAATCACCCACCTAATTTCCCTAAATTGTTAACGTGGTGAAAATTAATGACGATGGGGAGGGACTTTTTCCATTATATTTATAATTTTTTTCCGTTTGTTGTCTCGTCGTGCATTAACTGATTAAATTATAATTTCTTGGAAAACTAAAAATCTTAATTTTGTCTTTCGTTCCCAGCGATTTTTATTATCATTCTTTTTATTTTCTGCGTCATAAGCTAAAATCTAATGGGGAGATCGAAGGTTCTTTTCTAATTTTATTCCCTGATATGGGAACTTTCTTTTAAAGGAAACGAAACTACGATTAATTTCTTTTTTCTTTTCTGTATACTAGAGAGAGAGAGAGAGAGAGAGAGAGAGAGAGAGAGAGAGAGAGAGAGAGAGAGAGAGAGAGAGAGAGACTGGAGTGGGGCGGGTTCTATGAGAATCACAGTCTACAATATTTCTAGATCTCGAAATACTGTTGTTGACTATCTCTGATCGTCAGCTCTAGAATTTCCTTCTCTGTTTATGAACCTTTTAAAATCTATCGTCGTTATCAGTTTCTCTCATTGCAACAGCGTTTTTGCAAACGGATCCGTCTAGTAGAAACTAATATTCACATCGAATAGTCAAACTAAAATTGCAACTTCGTGGGTGGGCGCAGAAAAAGTTCATAAGACAAAGCTTTACACAAATCAATACCTGTTTCCACGATTTCCTATGGTAAAACTTATTTCTATTATGGAGACTTTTCCCCAATCGCTGAGAGAGAGAGAGAGAGAGAGAGATGCAAACGCGCGCGCGCACACAAACATATATATATATATATATATATATATATATATATATATATATATATATATATAAGTACATACGCATATACCCATATATTGATTTAGCAAAAATTCTGAGGTGGGAAGTTAATGATCCTCAGAAGCAAAATAAATATATTTGTATCCCTTTTGGGTTTACTGAATATTGTACGCATGGAAATCTGTACATAATGGTGTACGTATGTGTGTATACATTATATATATATATATATATATATATATATATATAATATATATATATATATATATATATATATATATATATATATATAACAACCTGACAATTTTAGAATCTATCATTATTAAAAAGACTGTACCGTCGTTAAATACCCAAACGTCCTCTGTAAAATTGTTCATAGCCTAGTTTGGGCAGCTGGTCTGCCTCACTGTATTTTTACCTATATTGTGTCAGTTTTACTCTTTTCTTTTGTATAGGTAGGTGTTTCTGAAATTTTAGTGAAGTCCTGTACTTTTAATATGTCTGACTTTGAAGGTGCTGTTCAATTTTAACTTTTAACTTTTAACTTTTAACTTTTAACTTTTAACTTTTACCTTTAACTTTTCTACTTTTTACTGTATTGAGAGCTGTTGCCATGACATTTTTAATGTAAATTAAATTAGATCAATTATTAATGTTCGTAAACTTATATATATTTTTAGCCTTGAAAATGCGACCTGGAATTCGTCGCGAAACGTCGGCATGAATAAACTGTTGAAAGATGAGGATGCCTTTCCCTACTACTTCCTTCGAATATATCTTCTTTGAGCTCCAGCTCGGCCCTTATGTATATATATATATATATAATATATATATATATATATATATATATATATATATATATATATATATATAATATACATATATATATATATACTATATTATTTATATATACATATATATATATATATATATATATATATATATATATATATATATATATATATATATATATAATATATATATAATATATACATACATACATTATATATATATATATATACATACATATATATATATATATATATATATATATATACATATATATATATATATATATATAGAAAATACACCTACAATCAATTATCTGTACAGACAACGCACATATACGTGTTTAATACAAAGTTGCGACGTACTAAAAGACTTAAGTAAAAACTAAATGGAGAACAGGATTTTGCACTTAAATAAAAACCGACAACAAAAACAACGTTGCTGAAGTTTTGCTAAATATGCAAATGTAAAATAAGATTATTAACAAGAAAAAATTGATTCCCCAGTTATGAAAAATTAGCAGACAACTGCAAAATATAATTTCGTCGGCGCAATCGAGTTTTCTTCACAGCTGCTACAGCATATCATCAAGGCCACCAAAAATAGATCTATCTCTCGGTGGTCTCAGTATAATGCGGTATGAGCCGAGGCCGATGAAACTTCAACCACTGCCCGGTGGGGGCCTATCCTACATAGTTACTAGAAGCCCGATTGTGGCTAACTTTAGCCTTAAAACAAAATCTACAGAGGCTAGAGGGCTGCTATTTGGTATGTTCGATGATTGGCGGGTGGACGATCAACTTAACAATTTGCAGCCCTCTAGCCTCAGTACTTTTCAAGATCTGAGGCCGGAGAGAAAAAGTGTGGACAGATTAAAGTTAGGACGAGCAGAGAAAGCCGGCACAATAGTTTTCTTTTACAGAACGACTAAAAAAGGGAAAAATATTACGGCACACGTAAATACAAATCTCATAGCACACTATTTACATCGATCAGACGTCAAATTGACGAGCTCGACGTCTAAAGGCAGGCATTCCTCTAACGCAAATGGTACACGTGACGAACAGCTCTGAAAATGCCGGGTTGACTGTCACATAGGTTGTGGTGCGCCCTGCCCAGCATCCATCACACATCAGATAACGGAGGTACCGTACCCACAATCCCATACCTATACTCATATGGCAAGTACTGACCGACAATATTTTTTTTCTTGTATGTGTGTGTGTGTGTGTGAGAGAGAGAGAGAGAGAGAGAGAGAGAGAGAGAGAGCAGGATCATCATATAAGCAGAAATATTTATGTAGTTTCAACGCGATGATTTAAATGTGTTCGCAATTTCATATCTCGTCAAATTCTTTCAAAAAAGTTCCGACAAAATTTGAATTAATCTTATCGTAACAGTAAATGTAAGTTGGAAATAAAATAACAGTCAGTATTATGGTCATTATATTGACTATTCTGCTAGCTTGCTGTGTGGATTGAAACAATATCACTACACTATGTATGAGTGATAATCTACCTGTCGATACCAGGCACCCCGGAGTGGATAGAACTTTATATCCTCAGAAATGACTTGAGTAACTGAAACTGGATTCATTAAACTTCTTGAATTTCATCTCAGTCGAGGTACTACACGTGTCTCTACATTCAATAGTCATTATCAAGGAAAACATATAAATTTCTCAATGAGCTACGGATCCATTTCGAATAAGTGAAACAAACAATTATATCTAATAACAATGACACTTCTTTGATCAATTAATTAGTATTATCACTATTATTCACGCAAGAAACCATTTTTCAAATACATTCTATCAACCCCTAAGATTGCATCGCAGAATTCATCTTGTACGCCAAATTCAATATTTTTCCAATTCCTTCTTTCCTTGTGGCACACTAGTGATCATTATACTCAAAATGTGGACAGCCTCAAGTAAGATAATCCGAATAGGCCGTTGTACTGCCAGGAAAGTCAGCGGGATATAATGCTGGAAAAAAACAGCGAAGAGAGATACGACGGCATAAGTTAAAACAAGAATAAATAAAAATAAACAGGTCAGAATATATATGCATGAGCAAATGACAAAAGCTCGTACAACCTAACGTAGGTTTAATAATCGTTTCTTGTAAGGGTTCCGGAGTGCACGATTTGATGAGTTTGGGTTATACATATATGTCAAGAATTTGAAAAACTCGTTTTTACAACGGTAAAAAAAATAAATAAAAGAATCTCACATCAAACAATAGACATTCTTTAACGGATCTGAGGGAGCTGCATTTTCTTCAAGTCATGGTTCGTATATTAGATTTAGCAACAAAAAGTAAAAATCATAAGAAGTTTGAGATTGTTATCTCTAGTGTATCAGAATGACTAAAGAATGATAAAATAATGTCAGTAAACCACAGTTTTCTTATCCATCACAATACAGACGCAGAGTGTACGTACGTATGCACGTAATAAAATTACGTTACGACAATACTTGAAAACGAACTTTAGAACACGAGCCAAAATATATTTGTTATGAATTGTCTGCATATGTAAAGACAGCGACACGCACACAAACACACATTTATATATTCTCTTATGGGAGTTGTTGATGAGTTCATATAAGCCTCAAGAAGAAGCCGAGGCCGGAGATCTTTATTGTTATTAGCAGCAAGGGGCCTAACATTGAACTTCCAGGCGGTCCTTCAGAGCACGCCTTATCTTTTAATGATATCTACCCAGACATCGACATTGGGGCTAATTGCATTGTGTTATTATCATCTCCTTTGCATAATTCAATAGCATCCCACAAAGATCACATCCTTCAACGACCACCGGTTATCCTCCGGTCCACCGAAGAACCATCTCCTCCTCCCCCTCCCTCTCCCCAAAAAAGGAGGTCCAAGTCCACCTCCTACTTCCACTACTACCACTTAGGTCTGACCAACCTCCTCCTCCTCTTCTTCCTCCTTCCCGCACAGAGGTCCGTGTTCGTTGTTTTATATTGCTCAAATGGACAGAATTAGGGTTATTCCTATGATAATGCCTTCCTCGGTGACTCTTTTATTTAAGGTTTATTGGATGCCTTCCTCGGTGACTCTTTTATTTAAGGTTTATTAGGATTCCCATACAAGGGGCTGTATGCGGGGTATGCTGAAAGGCCCCGTGGGGTAGGTTGATGATGTTCCTGGTGCATGGTAATTCTCATCTTCTGGGAGGACGACCCCCTGATTTCGGTAAACGATAGTTACTACTCTTACAACACCATAATTGACCTTCTTTTCCTTTTAATGGCTACATCCAATGCAGAAAAGGAAATGGATGCTAGAGATCCATAAATTTCGACAATGGAATTAAGAATGCTACGGGTGTAACATTTTAATATCAAAAGTAACTTTTAAAAACGAAATGGTCTCAAGTCTAAGACAGGAAAATCATTATTAAATATATAAGTAAAAGTTCTTTGTATCGCAATCGACCACGAATTCATACACAGACAGAATGGAAAGAAACACTTCCAGATATGAGCGAGATGAATTAAACGTTTCAATGGTTGCAACTTACATAAAAAGCAACTTTTAAAAACGCCAGAACTAAAAATAGACAAAAATACGTTAGAAAATAATAATAACTTGAATAAACTTTAAAGTAGAAAATATTAAAACCAACTTGAAACCAAAAAGCATAAATATAATAAGAAATAATAAAAAATAAAAAAAAGTAATCATTAAAAATAAGTGGACTAGAATTCAGAAATAATTCCTTCAATATTGGCCTCTTAATATTGTGAGGGACAAAACCGGAAAAGTCGCTGTTTGCAAAACACTTTCAAATGAAAATTATTTTCTTGTGGAATGGAGAACTGAAACATTCCAAGAGAATGACATTATATCCTGAAATTGTGTGATGCTGCATTAGAAATGACAGTCCGAAAAACATTAAGTAAAAAACAAAGGCAGGAACAAAAATTCTAGAACTTTTATTTCACAAAATTCACGCGAGTCGGAAAAACAGTATTTTGCAGGAGGCTTGAAAGTCGGACATTTTCAGCTATACAGAGAATTTCAATTATACAGAGAATTTAATATCACAGACACTCTATACAATAATGATTTTGCACACTATGGGGTTTCCTTTCTCAAAAACCTGCGCTAATTCGGTTTCTCTTTGTTACTTTTTAGTAATATTTTTCAATAACTGAAACACGCCCGCACACGCTCGCGCGCACACACACACACACACACACACACACACACACACACACATATATATATATATATATATATATATATTTATATATACATATATATGTGTGTGTATGTGCGTTAGTGTATTATGTGTGTATGTATGCATATGCATATATACTATATATATATATATTTATATATATATATATATATATATATATATATATATATATATATATATATATATATATGCAACTACCTGCTAAAACTGTCACAAGTAAAAGACTGAATCATCTCTGTATCTTTTAACAGAACCTATAACGCTTGCCTTCAAAACGCGCATTAATCGCTATGTGAAACTTTAAATATATACAATATATATATATATATATATATATATATATATATATATATATATATATATAATATAATATATATATATATATATATATATATATATATATATATATATATATATATATATATATATATATATATATAATATATTCTTCCTCGTTGCAGCGGAATGTCTCTTGGGGTAATGAACTCGTTGTTCGCACATCAAATTACCCCAATATTTTAAACGAGAGAATATTGAGCAACACGATGTATGTACTTGAAGGGATAGGTGCTCTGGTTTGCAAATTTATGCTTATATATAAGCTTAAGTTTGTAAATCCCATCACTTGGTGTATTCTAAACCTTTTTGGGGGGGAGGGGCATTCTATCTCGTGGAAGCTCGCTTTGATTTCCATGTTTGTTCCTAACGAACGACTTTACATCATGAACAAAACAAAGCTTGAATAGGAGAGTGAATAGACAAGGACACTGTATCGCTGCTATTCTGTTCTGTTCAATCATGAGTCTCCATCTGCTTCCCTGGCCTCGGTAATACCAACCAGGGTCTCCCGCTGACCTTCGATAACATGAAGGTCTGATAAAAATACATTCGCTTACGCGCGATTCAAATACTGTTCTAGTCAATTTGACAACAGCTGGCAGTAAGATTCTTTGATTTACTTCTATTAAGGAGAAGAAACAAGCATCATGCCATATGAATAATTCTGAATGTCACCACACCATCGGTGTTTATACATAGTATATACTGTACTCCCTACTACAGCAGCCGGGAAATGAAATAAAAAAAAAATATACAAGGCTACGAGCAGAATGGGAAAATCACGTAAAATAACAATATAAATCAGAATTAATACCTATGTAAATTATCAACATAACTATATTTTATAAGCTGAGGTCGCATAGGTAATTCAAAACTATAAGCAGATATAATTAATATCTTTAAAAGACAATGGTCTTCGAAACAGTAATTCAGATGCTAGTTCGACAAAACAAAGGATTAATTTGCAACAAACAAATAAACGCACAGGAGGAATATTAATCAGTACGGACGTCCCGTCTTTCGTCCGCTGCTTTCCTTTATTAAAGACCTATGAGAACTTACTGCTAATGATCTCGTACTAAGGCACAGTAGTCATACTAATACATTTGACCCCGACCTATTCGTGCCCTCTAGAGCTGGATCTCCTCTCTCTCTCTCTCTCTCTCTCTCTCTCTCTCTTCATAAGCATTGTACTCTGTATTTTGTCTTCTAATCTAATCACGTTTTACTTAATACGACTGTTTCTTCGTGGAAAAGTCTCTACAAAAGCATTGTACTGTTTCTACTTTGTCTTCTAATCTAATCACGTTTTAGATAATACGACTATTTCTTCGAAGGAAACTCTCTCTCTCTCTCTCTCTCTCTCTCTCTCTCTATCCCTCGCTCTCGTCTCTCTCTTCAATCCTCTCTCTCTCTCTCTCTCTCTCTCTCTCTCCGCCAAGGCAGTGATCAACATACCCACAGGGATAGATTTCAGAAAATCGGAGGATGACAAGTGATATGGCAAAGACTGGGGTTGGGTTACCTGACAAAGACTGCCCTAGTAATTACGTAATAGCCTCCGTAATGACAGTCACCTGCGCCCGTGATATCGACACAGGAAAACGACTTTGCGAAAGCAGTAGTCAGGCGTGGCTGAAATGAGGGGGGTTGTTCGATACGGACTCAATCGAAGGAAATTGCTATGGCGTACGACAGATCGGGGCTGATAAGGCCCAGATATCGAATGGCATAAATCCGCTCCTTTTCTGGGTCGTTACAGTACCACGGCATGCATTTTGGAATCCGGAGACCTCTCACAAGCGGCGAGAAAGATGTAAAATTACCTTTAATTTCGAATACTGAAACATAGAGAATACGGAAAGGGAGATAAATTAATCTTGTAATTTAGATTCTTCAAAAAGGATACATACCACAAGAAGATAAATAACACCACAGGTTAAGGAGAGAGGAATTAACAGACGAGCGTTCATTTTCTCCTCGTCATAGTGAAAAGCAAATCTCATTAAAGAATAATTCGCGATGTTGTTAAGATACAACCTTCGCCTATAATTCAGGGTTATTCTCATCACCACATGACGACCACGAAGGCCCCACTTGCTGACCCAATTCTCACTTCAATTTATGTAATTTCATATTTTTTATGACTCGAATTATTCTGAAATTTGTACTACACAACAGACATGACTTGGGAAAAAAAAATCATCCTCACATTTACAAGGACGGCTTCCTCCTCCGACTTCCCTTATCCAGTAATACTATATACATATGTGTGTGTATGTGTGTCTGTGCACGCGCGCGCATGTGTATATATACTATATATATATATATATATATATATATATATATATATATATATATATATATATATATTTATAATATAGTATATATACAAATGTCCTCTAATTTCTAATGCGTTCTACCTGGAATTAATATATTTTCATATATGTTAGCCGAAGGGGAATTTTTTAGTCGATAAGAAATTTGTCGTCGGCTCATGGGTGCGAACATCGAACCCAACAAATTCAGGACGCACAGTGAAGCTTTAAAGACACCGCTACCGCAAGAGGGTATAACTTCATGCCGTCTCTCAACTACAAATACCTGTCGCTCTCAGGTGAGCCGACAAATTTTTTATCGACTAAAAAATTTCCCTTCGGTTAACATATATGAAAATTTATTAATTCCAAAGTCGAGGGAATTAGATATTAAAGCATTTGTAGCTCGATGTATGTATATGAATCACGCCAATGTGATATGACATATATATATATATATACTATATATATATATATATATACATATATATATATATATATATATATATATATATATATATACTATATATATATATATATATATATATATATATATATATATATATATATATATATATAATCACACACACACACACACATATATATATATATATATATATATATATATATATATATATATATATATATATATATATATATATATATATATATATATATATGTATATATACATATATATATATACATATATATATATATATTATATATATATCTATATATACATATATATAATATAATATATATATATATATATATTATATATTATACCGTATATATATATATGCAATGAACCTTCATGAGCAGATGAGATAAACAGTCTGGAATGACAGCAAGTTCTTGAATTTTCACGGTAATCGCAATACATCAGAGTGTAAAACTCAAAATGTAAATGAAGTGCTATAACAGAAGCTTATAACAGATAAAAAAGCAAATATAAAAATTGGAAAATAGGTTACAAAAAAATACCCAACAAAAAAATGCACAAAATAAAATCTGCAACCCAGAATGATGGTCGCGCATAGAGGCAATTCCTTTCGGTGCTCGTAAATCTACATTGAACGCTTGGAATCAGATGTAACGGTTCATCAGTCATTGGCAAAACTGGAATCATCAGTCCGGATATGAAAAACACAGTAAAATTGCACAAACCTGTCCACAATTCTTTACCTTTAGTTCTGGCATACTCAAGATTAACATTCCAGCAATACTAACAACAGTTCTTATTAGCAAATTAAAAATTGAGAACAAAACCGTAAAATCAAAATACAGAACAAAACCGTAAAATAAAGAAATACAGATACAATGAAATGTGAAGAAGAAAACATGTATGTGAATCAATAAAAAGTAAAAGAAAAATTATATAAATATAATTTTTTTTTTACCAAAATAGTACTGAATAATAATTAATATATTAATTGCACACGGCCAATAAGATAAATTATTAAACAAATTTGTAATCAAGTACAGTATAAAAAACCAACATTTAAAAACCTATGACCTTACAATAAAGAGATAAATAAATAAAAACCCTAAAAGGCCAGCCGAATAAATCAACTGAAAAAAGGCGACTGGACATGCCCAAGTCAGGTGATGCTGGAAGCACAAAATAAACTCGAACGACCGCGAATGACGCACTGACAGTCCGGGATTGAAACCCCGTCCGGCCGAAGGAAGATTGAGTACGGGGAATATTTCAACACGGGCTGTGGAGAGCGATCTTCACAAAAGGCATACAGTGTAACAGATATGTTGTCATTCTTCATCCTTTGTCCTTCATTCGGGGACTCTTAAACTTCCAGAATCGAAACAAATAAACATTTGAACAAACATACATATAGATACAACAAACTAGAACAGGAATCGGTGACATATGAGTTGGTTTGTGCATATTTCTATCAGTGGAATCTGTCAGCTTTCATTCAAATATGTTCCAGAAGAACTGATCCAGCGAGTTTATACAAAAATAGCGACACCTCAAACAGCTCGTATTCATAACCGTTCTCTACACGCAATGTTCCTAACATTTTACTTTATCAGGTCTGAATTTGTTTTATATTCAGATATGAGTAAACAAATTAGATCCGTCGGAGTTTGTTTTTAAATCTGAAAATCTGGATAAATGCGTGTTCATCCACCTTGCACGAAATCAGTAACAGTTAATACGTCCCCTTCTAAAAATAATAAGACAAATTTCCAATTTTAACTGCATAAATGGACAAAATATAATAAAAACAAATGACTGAACATCAAAATGTTTCCTATGATCACTGTTAATTTTGTTTTTATACCGCCTGTAGTAGTGGCCCTTGAATTTGTCAAACCAGATAGCAGATAATCAATAAGTCTGTAATACGATCTGAAAAACTAAAGTTCGCAAGATGGACTGATAAAGGTAGATGAATAAATAATCAAATACACATGATGACAGACACAAGTAAAAACATTCTACAACAAACAAGATAGGGAACTGAAAGCCCAATTATGGACAATCGCGATTTCTGCACTTCAAATGGCATTTGTTTTCAAGTCCACAATACACATAATGAAAAACAGTTTTAAGAGAAAAAGAATGACGTTCTGCTACTCAGACAAGAAACAAAAATAAACATGCAATCAAGGAAATGCACAAAATCAATAAAGGAACCAAAGTTCAGAAGGTGAACCGATGAGATTCGAGATTGAGCCATTTGGGATGACAAAGGAATAGACGTGGTCCCTGGGTCTTCCTCCAGACAACTCTACCTGATCGGCCCCCCCCCATCCCCCCAACCCTCAACCCGCACACACAAACCAGCGCCAGAGACTCCACACACAAACCTTCCCCTCCAACAGGGGAGGGATCATGTAACTGCCGTCCATCCCTCCATGACATTCCTCCCAGTTTCATCTTTTGCCTTTTGTACCACGAAGAAGAATACTGGAACTGTCATGTGGAATTCCAGGGACTGAAGACGCCAGTTCTTGAAAGGAGAGGAGGGGGTAATCAGAGGACGGGGAAGATGTATCTTGCATGGCATTGTCATAAGTGATTGCTAGTCACATATAGCCTGTTGCAATGGAGCAAAGTATCAGAGTAACTATACTCTGTTTTTTTTCCATCTGTCCACCCGCCTGTGGTGTTTGTGTATGGTAACACTGCGTCCCGGGCTTTAGATAGTTACGCTGTGTATAAGTTTTAGGTAAATAAAAGGATATCTGGGTGTACATTTGCAACTGAAAGGTGTTTTAATAATTTACTGTATGCGAATTACACCGTAAATATTCGAAATAGGATAATTATTATTAATATTGAATGCAAGCTGAATGTAACTATCTAAAGCCCGGGACGCAGTGCTACCATACGCAAACACCACAGGCGGGTGGACAGATGGAAAAAAACCGAGTATAGGTCAGGTTATACAGATTGACATTCACTAATAATAAGAAAACGACCTCTCTCTTAGACATAAGGCTACATATCCGAAATGCACACACACACATACATAATACACACACACACA
>NC_087200.1:164205463-164212963 GCF_015104395.2 Macrobrachium nipponense
GTGGTACAGGCAGATGGAGGCCACACACAATATTAAATACTCAAGAGAGAAACTTAAAAAAATACCTGTTCTGAATTACTTTTGTTTTTGTCCATATCAATTTAAGTTTATGTTGTAGAGGGGGTTTCTAATTTCGAAACACCCTGTATATATACACTTGTATATATATATATATATATATATATATATATATATATATATATATACATACATACATACATACAATCACACAATTCTCTGTCGGGGTGGCAATTACTGACTCTTTTTTTGCAGCCTCGGTATGTCAAGGCATAACTCCATATGAAGCAACGCTCGTGTGTCTTATGATCATCCCTTACTTTTTACAGATGATTTCGCGGGATTCATATAACGTTTCATCATAATTTCATGGAATTTATCTTTCGTTACGAGCGTGGTACGTCGTGGCGACGTGTGGCTCTCCGAAAGTCTCCAAGAATTCTTACTTATTTATTTTATTACTTATTTTTGTATCTAAGAATTATAGACCATAACAAAACGGATAATGTGTTTTCTGAATTCCGTTATTCCTCTGCAAAACGAATATGTTTTTATCTTAAAAAGATAAGACAGATATTTTCGAAGCATGAGCTGTAAAAATAAAATTGGAACTATAGAGCATTTGAGTCTTGAAGGACGAAGACGGCCATAGGCTCCACCAAAACTTACGGGCAAACTTGTTTTATATCAATATTTTTGTTTATTGACGATGTAACTATGTTTTAAACATTTTAAAATTCACCCGCAGTTCACCGTTCTGTGGTCATTATATGAATTTCCGAGTTACGCTAGGATTAAATAGGGAAATGCAATCCTTGCAGACAATGGGCAAACGCTGACCCCACTGTTAAACTGGCAGCTACTTGTGATCCATATGTTCTTGCTATTCAAACCTTGACTGGAGACACATACACTAATATAACTCCTAAGTTTATTCCGAGGTTAGGTCACTTCTAGCTAAAAATATTGCTAATAATAATGGGAATGATAATGACAGATTATCATTATCAATTTCGCATTCACAAATATTCGTGATGGATCAAAACCACTACGAATGTATACATATTCTAACCATTGCAAGCGTTAATTTCGAATTAGAAATGTCAAGCGTTAATCATATAACTTTCATTTCCTTTTCTGTTAATGAATAACCTTTGAACTTTCACAGGTCGCAATTAATTTTTGCTATATCTAAATTATTTTTTGAAACGAAAGATTTGTTAACTGAAAGAAGAAAGCAGGCATTTCAACGCAAACAATTGATGAGTATTGAAAGAACAGTAATAATATTATTACAACTTTCAGTCTAACTGCTTATATTTTTATTCCTTGTATTCAATGTCCGGAAAAGAAAAAGAAGCCAAAACCAAAACTCAAACTCTGTTGTCCAATGCTTCTTCAATTCAACGGTCAATAACTAACATAAAAGCGAAATACAAAGCCATTTTAAAGATATGGTATTATATGTGACAACCTGAGTTTAATTATGCTACGGAGACACGAGAAGACACTAAAATTGCTGGTCAAAACTCTCTTAGGTATACAGGAAAAGACTTTCTATTTTGGTAAACACTTCAAGTCAAACGCAGCAAAGTCATCAACGCTATGCCGTGACAAGAGAGGCAACGGTTATCTTAATTGCCTTGAATATTTGAGAGAATCGCTGGAATAACCAATTTCAAATCCCCTACGCAAGTCCAATTTTAATTTCAAGTCAAACGCAGCAAAGTCATCAACGCTATGCCGTGACAAGAGAGGCAACGGTTATCTTAATTGCCTTGAATATTTGAGAGAATCGCTGGAATAACCAATTTCAAATCCCCTACGCAAGTCCAATTTTAATTTCCACAGGCATGGCCAATTACAATCGCAGAAGGTATGTAAAACTTTCACAGCCGTAAGTATTTAAAACTACCATTCCTGTAAGCTCATGGCTCTAAATTACCAAACATCACAGTTCCCTACTACAACATGGACTTGATAGGGCAATAAGTGTTATAAAATTGGGCTCATCAGAAGTGTATAGACTATACATAATACCGAAAAAGCAGATTAACTTTTCATAAATTGGTCAACGATGGGTTTTTCCCACAGGTCCATTATACACATTGCTTCAACGTATGATAATGCACAGGCAAAACAATTAAGTTATTATCACTCCTATATTCACCACGTCACCATACAACTCCAGCCTTCAATGTGGATTCTTCTTACATTTTCAGATTACAATTTTGCAGTAAATGTGGAACTGAAGAAATAGCCGGGGGCAAACTTAACAGCTGTTATTATAATAATAATCTCAGCACTGAAGCTTAGTATAATAAATAATAAAATCTTAAATTTGAAGAGAGGACAAAGGCAAGAAAATACTGGCTCTCATTTCTGAAGATTTCAAAAGCAAAACTCTGTGAAGATTATGTGAACAATACTGAGGTTCAGGGGTTATTTTTCCTCAATTGTACTGCAATAAAAAGAATGCATTTAAAGAACTTGGAAATGTAACAGTTTTAGATGTCATGCTTGAAGGTAAAATTGCACATAACTATAGCCCTACCTGGGAACTTGATAAACACCAAGAGCGGCCATCATACATTTCACTTTCATATCTTAAAAGGAAAACTGCAATCAGCATAAAAAACCATAAACACTCAGGGGACATTGCTTGACTTCAGGTGACAACATCGAAATAGACTTGAAAGTGTTAAGCACATTCTCACAATTTTTTACTTATTTTTTGTAGAATTCTAAACAAATTTACCTTTAACTTATGTTTTAGCTAAGTGGCGCAGTGTGTGTGGGTGGGCAGGAGATGGCTATTTTGTGCATCGGAAACTTATCCTTCACTCAGAAGCTACAGAGAGAAGGTAGCAGTGATGTTACACCGCTTTTCCCTACAGGAAACCCTTATAAAATTATTATTTGTGCTGGTAAAAAATAACAAAGGATAAAAATTTAAAAATCTGGTAGCAGTGATGTCACACTGCTGTTCCCTACAGGAAACCCTTATAAAATTATTTTCTGTGCTGGTAAAAATAACAAAAATTATAAATTAAAAAATCTGGTAGCAGTGATGTTACACCGCTGTTCCCTACAGGAAACCCTTATAAAATTATTTTCTGTGCTGGTAAAAATAAAAATTATAAATTAAAAAATCTGGTAGCAGTGATGTTACACCGCTGTTCCCTACAGGAAACCCTTATAAAATTATTTTCTGTGCTGGTAAAAATAACAAAAATTATAAATTAAAAAATCTGGTAGCAGTGATGTCACACTGCTGTTCCCTACAGGAAACCCTTATAAAATTATTTTCTGTGCTGGTAAAAAATAAAAAAAAAAATTATAAATTAAAAAATCTGGTAGCAGTGATGTTACACCGCTGTTCCCTACAGGAAAAAAAAAACCTTATAAAATTATTTTCTGTGCTGGTAAAAATAACAAAAAATTATAAATTAAAAAATCTGGTAGCAGTGATGTCACACTGCTGTTCCCTACAGGAAACCCTTATAAAATTATTTTCTGTGCTGGTAAAAAATTAAAAAAAATTATAAATTAAAAAATCTGGTAGCAGTGATGTTACACCGCTTTTCCCTACAGGAAACCCTTATAAAATCATTATTTGTGCGGGTAAAAAATAAAAATTAAAAATTAAAAAATCTGTGCCTGTGTGTGCAATGACAAAAACTAGCGTTACTACCTACAATCTGAGCATTAGCGTCGTACACAGCAGCAATGCACAACACCTTGGAAAGGGAGGGAGAAAATCATTTATAATATTGGAGGAAACGAGACTTCTGTCTCTTATTGACAGGGCTCACTTTTTCGAACTTGGGTAACATTAGCTGGTTTTCAATTGCTTCACTGACGTATCATTATTATTATTACTGTCATCGATTTTAATACCATAATGTCCACACTGCTGTACAGATATCATAACGTCTGCTTTACTATAACTTTCCCCAGTGAATGTCGGCAGATATTGGAAATATTTATGACCTGTTGCGCAAGATCCAGTTGTTTCTTTGCTATTTTGACCTGCATCCTCTGATTATATTATATCAATATCTCTTACTACTTTTTTACAATTACAAGCACTGTTTTAATAATAATAATAATAATAATAATAATAATAATAATAATAATAATAATAATAATAATAATAATAATAATAATGGCAGAACAACTCCAGCATTGTATCACAAATCACCATGCGCCCAAATGGATGACCAACAGGAAGAACATCCTTAGTACAAAAAGACAAGAGTAAGGGAAATATAGCCAGTAACTACAGGCCTATCACCTGCCTACCAATAATGTGGAAGTTACTAACAGGTATCATTAGTGAAAGGCTATACAATTACCTAGAGGTTACAAACACCATCCCCCATCAACAAAAAGGCTGCAGAAGGAAGTGTATGGCCACAAAAGACTAACTCCTGATAGACAAAATGGTAATGAAGAACAGTAGAAGGAAAACCAACCTAAGCATGGCATGGATTGACTATAAGAAAGCCTTCGACATGATACCACACACATGGCTAATAGAATGCCTGAAAATATATGGGGCAGAGGAAAACACCATCAGCTTCCTCAAAAATACAATGAGCAACTGCAATACAATACTTACAAGCTCTGGAATAAGACTAGCAGAGGTTAATATCAGGAGAGGGATCTTCCAGGGCGACTCACTGTCCCCACTACTCTTCGTAGTAGCCATGATTCCCATGACAAAAGTACTGCAGAAGGTGGATGCTGGGTACCAAATCAAAAAAAAGAGGCAACAGAATTAACAATTTGATGTTCATGGACGACATCAAGCTGTATGGTAAGAGGATCAAAGAAATATATACCCTAATCCAGACTGTAAGGATTGTATCTGGGGACATCAGGATGGAGTTTGGAATAGAAAAATGTGCCTTAGTCAACATACAAAAGGACAAAGTAACAAGGACTGAAGGGATAAAGCTACCATATGGGAGCAACATCAAACACATAGATGAGACGGGATACAAATACCTGGGAATAATGGAAGGAGGGGATATAAAACACTAAGAGATGAAGGAAAGAATATATGCAGAGACTCAAGGCGATACTCAAGTCAAAACTCAACACCGGAAATATGATAAAAGCCTTAAACACATGGGCAGTGCCAGTAATCAGATACAGCGCAGGAATAGTGGAATGGATGAAGGCAGAACTCCGCAGCATAGACCAGAAAACTAGGAAACATATGACAATACACAAAGCACTACACCCAAGAGCAAATACGGACAGATTATACATAACACGAAAGGAGGGAGCTACTAAGTATAGAGGACTGCGTCAACATCGAGAACAGAGCACTGGGGCAATATCTAAAAACTAGTGAAGATGAGTGGCTAAAGAGTGCATGGGAAGAAGGACTGATAAAAGACCCACAAATATACAGAGACAGGAGAATGACAAACAGAACAGAGGACTGGCACAACAAACCAATGCACTGACAATACATGAGACAGACTAAAGAACTAGCCAGCGATGACACATGGCAATGGCTACAGAGGGGAGAGCTCAAGAAGGAAACTGAACGAATGATAACAGCGGCACAAGAACAGGCCCTAAGAATCAGATATGTTCGAAGAACGACATATGGAAATAACATCTCTCCCATATGTAGGAAGTGCAATACGAAAAATGAAACCATAAACCACATAGCAAGCGAATGTCCAGCACTTGCACAGAACCAGTACAAAAAGAGGCATGATTCAGTGGCAAAAGCCCTCCACTGGAGCCTGTGCAAGAAACATCAGCAACCTTGCAAAAATAAGTGGTATGAGCACCAACCTGAAGAAGTGATAGAAAACGATCAGGCAAAGATCCTCTGGGACTATGGTATCAGAACAGATACGTGCAAATCGACCAGACATGACGCTGATTGACAGAATCAAGTAGAAAGTATCACTCATTAATGTCGTAATACCATGAGATGCCAGAGTTGAAGAGAAAGAGCGGGAAAAAATGGATAAGTATCAAGACCTGAAAATAGAAATAAGGATATGGGATATGCCAGTGGAAATTGTACCCATAATCATAGGAACAATAGGCACGATCCCAAGACCCTTGAGGAGGAATCTAGAAAAACTAGAGGCTGAAGTAGCTCCAGGACTCATGCAGAAGAGTGTGATCCTAGAAACGGCGCATATAGTAAGAAAAGTGATGGACTCTTAAGGAGACAGGATGCAACCCGGAACCCTACATTATAAATACCACCCAGTGGTATTTATAATGTAGGGTATTTATAAATACTATTATTATTATTATATTATTATTATTATTATTATTATTATTATTATTATTATTATTTTTATTATTATTATTATTATTATTATTATTATTATTATTATTATTATTATTATTATTATTCTACTGAAGGAGAGTGTTCCTTCAGCTGCATTTATTTGATAGAAGTTCTTTTTTATTCTCCTTATTACTGTAAAAGCCGTAATAAGAAGAATCTATAAAATAAATGCAGCTGAAGCGGCAATCTCCTACAATAGAACATGTTTGAAAGAGGGTCTTCTACCTAAGTAATAATAATAATAATAATAATAATAATAATAATAATAATAATAATAATAATAATCCCAAGAGCAAATACGGACAGACTATACATAACACAAACACAAAAGGAAGGAGGGAGAGGACTACTAAGTATAGAGGACTGCGTCAACATCGAGAACAGAGCACTGGGCCAATATCTGAAAACCAGTGAAGACGAGTGGCTAAAGAGTGCATGGGAAGAAGGACTAATAAAAATAGACGAAGACCCAGAAATATACAGAGACAGGAGAATGACAGACAGAACAGAGGAATGGCACAACAAACCAATGCACGGACAATACATTAGAGACTAAAGAACTAGCCAGCGATGACACATGGCAATGGCTACAGAGGGGAGAGCTAAAGAAGGAAACTGAAGGAATGATAACAACGGCACAAGATCAGGCCCTAAGAACCAGATATGTTCAAAGAACGATAGACAGAAATAACATCTCTCCCATATGTAGGAAGTGCAATACGAAAAATGAAACCATAAACCACATAGCAAGCGAATGCCCGGCACTTGCACAGAACCAGTACAAAAAGAGGCATGATTCAGTGGCAAAAGCCCTCCACTGGAACCTGTGCAAGAAACATCAGCTACCTTGCAGTAATAAGTGGTACGAGCACCAACCTGAGGGAGAGATAGAAAACGATCACGCAAAGATCCTCTGGGACTAAGGTATCAGAATGGATAGGGTGATACGTGCAAACAGACCAGACAAAGTCAAGAAGAAAGTATCACTCATTGATGTCGCAATACCATGGGACACCAGAGTTGAAGAGAAAGAGAGGGAAAAAATGGATAAGTATCAAGATCTGAAAATAGAAATAAGAAGGATATGGGATATGCCAGTGGAAATCGTACCCATAATCATAGGAGCACTAGGCACGATCCCAAGATCC
>NC_087200.1:164217963-164245463 GCF_015104395.2 Macrobrachium nipponense
TCATTAAAATAATTTCTTATTCTCCTCATCATATAAATGGATGTTCTAATTAAGTCTGTCAATCATATGTTAAATGATTTTTCCATTTTCCTCTCAATGAGTGACCCACTTTCACCAGTCAGTGCTCTCAGCTATAAGCTACAAGATTAACTCGTCTTTCAATTCAGCTCTACTGATTTCGACATTTACTGCTTATCAAAATATCTGCATCCAACAGAAAAGTTAAAATAACTAGAACTCTGGTAATATTATAGTTATCCCGATAAGATTAAACTATATGCATGGGTGTGAAAATGGGTGAAAGCAATTAATAAAGTACAGAAAAAATTAAATATATCGTAGTGAAAATATATGAAAATCAATCCACTAATTATGATAAGACAATTATTCAAAAAATATATTTTACTCTGGTACTGAATATAGATATATTTATTAAAGGCAAAACCTCATAACCTCGACAAAATGAACAAAGTTTAGATGCCTCTAAAATATGAGAAACAATACTTGATTGATATCAATAGGACCTATAAAAAAAAAAAACTGAAGCAATTTTATCCCTAACCTTTCGTGCATTCACGAACAACGGCCAACCTTTAGTGTTAAAATACCATTTTACATTTCATAAACACACTAACAAAAACTAAAAAAAAGGTGATTGTATAACATATTAAAACATAGCTTGTCATGAATTGCAACATCTCCGCTCTATAAACTTCTTAAGTTACTGTGATTCTTTTTTTTTTTTTTCCAAAAGATAAATTTATCAGTACTCCAAAAAGCCATCCGCAGCTTTGTATAGAAAGTGCAAGCATAATTTCAATGTTAATAATAAATACATTCTCAGACCACTGGCATTTTCTCTTTGGAGTATTTTAGTGACTGCCCTATCTGTCTAGATTCATGACACCTCGCACATTTAGAATAAGAATCATGATAAGAAAACAGAATTTAATTTTCAGTTATGTGACTAATTAGTTTAGGGAAAACTCAAGTTTTCCACAAGAGAACTTCCACATATCATGATCAGGACATCAACCTGACTGCCGAGTCAAAACTAACATCACTGAAACATGGACGTAAGAGCTGAAATAATGTTATCTCGTTAAGGAGGTTCATTTCATGGTGTGCGAGGCAGTTGGTGGTTAATGTAACGCAGCTACAGTAGCTAAAAAACAAGAGTAGTAGTTTGGTAGATGCAAAATTACAGCAAATGAACCACCATTTCAATGTTCTGAAAAGGCCCTGGTTACCACTACAGATGCCATTCTTAAATTACTATGACTTACCGCAACTCACGCATGTGATGCTATGGACAAATCGCAAGCTTAAATAAAATCTATATGCATTTATTATCGTTCTTTCAGAATCCCGAAATATGGACGTTTAATCTCTCTTCCATGTTTACCCGCTGGTTAAATAAGCAGGGTTGTCGTTGTCTTAAAATACAAACATAACACCACCCTCGTTTTCCTTTTATCCGCCCCTTTTCTGACGTTGACACAGACTGATTTGGATGATATTGGTATCTTAATATTTTCACTATTTCGCAATAAGTAAATAACACTAATGAAATTGCACTACTGTGAGACCTATAGCCTTCAGTTGACAGAAATGGTCAAATAAGATGGATTTATAACTGTAGATTTTGAAATGTCCTCAAAGCTTTAATATCGAGAAATTCGCTAGCAAAATGCCTTCAACAAAAATAATTCTTAATAACAAATGCGGTGAACAAATAACTCCCGAAAAAATACGTAGAATTACACTTAAAATGAATGAACTTTATAAAAACTTTACAATGACAAGTATTCGTGACCTTAGAAATTTACGGGAATTACAGTCCTTCTCGACATACCAGTGTTAAATAAGATTGAAATCTATGAAATATAATAACTCCCCTGATAAAAGTGTAATCCTGCATCATATGTATGTATGTATATATGTATGAATGTATGTATGTATGAATGTATGAATGTATGTATGTATGTATATGCACACACACACACACATATATATATATATATATAGATAGATATAAATAGATAGATATATATAGATAGATAGATATAGATATAGATAGATATATATATATATATGATATATATATATATATACTAGATCTATATCTATATATCTATCATATCTATATATATATATATATTCTAGTTATTTATCTAATATATGATATATATATATTAATATAAATATATATTTATATAATATATAAATAATATATATATATATATATATTTATATCGTGTGTGTATGTGTACGTGTATATATAACATATAGCTTTTACTGAATTTACTAATCCCATGTCCAAAAGAAATGTAATTCCCTTAAGTTTTAACGAGGATTGACTATATTTCTTGGGTCTCGAATATTTTATATTGTAGAATTTTTATGAAGCATACGCATATTCAATGCATTTTTGCTTATTTTTTAGTTATTCTTATTTGATCACCACCCATGTTCTTATGTATTATTATTACTGAAGGCATTTTTTGTGACGTATTGTTACTGTTAAAGCTTTCTGGATATTTGTTTGAACTGGAAGTTATAGGTCTCAGAGTGTTGAAATTTTATTATAGAATGTTATTATGCTGGATTTTATATAACATACATATATATATATATAATATATATATATATATATATATTTCTTTATAAGTATACATAAATGAATACTTATACAGATATGTATGAGACTGTGATATCCATCTCCCATTATATGAAACAAACATTCAAACTCCCAAAGCAATTTGTACTCCAAAAGATCTGCTTAGCTGTTCAGGATCCGCTTGAAATCTGCCAAGTTTTGAGTATATATAAATTAATACAATTCAATGTATGGTTCAGGCGTACTGGGTCTACCTTTTATAAAGGTTGTAAAACACACTGCGTTTGCATTTGAATTGCCTCGAAATTTGATCAACTCTCTTGATACGAGAATAACCGTTTAGAAACAGCTTCTTATTATTATTATTATTATTATTATTATTATTATTATTATTATTATTATTAAATTACTCGATAAATTTTTTTAATGTTCTGCACAGACAGATCAACTGGCAAATGAATGAACAAACAAATAGGAGAGGGCGAATACAAACAGTCCTTATTTCGATAGGGATTTAACTTGCTAAAACTCTGTAAAATAAAAGTCATATTATGGAAATTGAAAGAATGGGATGGAACAGTTTAGTCAAGAATTTCGGAGAGAAATTCGAAGCAAGTTGCGTATACTTTCGAAACCACAAAGGTAAAGGCTTTACATCTGTGAATGAAAGTTTTTATATAAACATATGAAATGCCAGTTTAATGTTCACCTAAATATGTGAATAACAAATAATAAAAGGTAAAAAGGGGAAGTGTTTCGCTGCATTCACTTTGATGTAATACCCACATACACACACACACACGCAAAACCACACGCACATAAACGCATATTTACATATACATATCATATTAGATATTATATTTAATATATTATATATATAATATATATATATATATAATCTATATATATCTGTATGTATGTTATATGTATGTATCGTATGTGTTATAATATATATATAGATAGATATATCCACTATATATATATATACATATATATCATATATATATATTAATATATAATTATATTATATATATATATTAGTGTATGTATGTATGTATGTATGTATGTGTATATATATATATATATAGATATATATACCACTATATAGTATATATATATATATAATAGATATATTATACATATATATATATAATACAATTTATATATATATATTAATAATAAAATATAATATATATAAATAATTATATTATATATATATATATATATATATATATATATATATATTCACACGTACATGAAAGGGTAATATTCTATTTGCTTTATATCAAACACTTACCATATACTTGTGTGTGTGTGTGTGTGTGTGTGTGTGTGTGTGTGTGTATTCATGCTCGGGTTACTCAGCGTGAAAATAGACCATTCAAATCACACAAGCATTGTAACAGAAAAACATTACAGGACCTAAACACCGACAACAGCAGCGGCGGCGGCGGCAGCGGCAGGAGGCTGAAACGGACGGCAAATTAATCATCCTTTGGCGGCGTTCGGGCTTTTCGCTCTCTAACAAATCCCGCATTTTCCCGTTTCCCCAAACGGAAACGTATCAGGTTCATCGACGGAAAAATAGGGTGAAAATTCTGCAATATCACGACCAGGCCGAAGAATAGCGCTGCATATGAGATCTGAAAAAATGGGGATGGTGCTATCTAGCATCTCTCTCTCTCTCTCTCTCTCTCTCTCTGGCCGTTCGGAAACTCGAACTTTCATAAACATTCTAGCTGTCAAAAGGTCGTTTTTAGTTGGTTCCGTTCACCAATGAGGCTTTTCCTTTCGCTGAATCTTCCGTGAAGAACATAAAACGACACATAAATGAATAAAACGACACATAAATGCATAAATGAACTTTAAACTCAACAGAAACTGAGAGGAAGATATTCATATGCATTATTATTTTTTAGTTTATTTATTTATTTTTGTAAAAGATTTTCCTTTAAATACCTGATGTTTTGAGTCTATATCTATGTCACGAGAAAAGACAAACTATCTCTCTCTCTCTCTCTCTCTTCTCTCTCTCTCTCTCTCTCTCTCTCTCAACGTGCGCCCGAATTTGAGTTCTTTTACTGAAGAGTGATTTCAATCAGTTTTTCCTTTCATTCTCTTCTGCCTATACTCGGTTTTTTTCCATCTGTACACCCGCCTGTGGAGGTTGCGTATGGTAACACTGCATTAGGGGCTTTAGATTGTTACATTCGGCTTACATTCAACAATTATAATGATATCTTATTTCGAATATTAACGGTGCAATTCGCATACAGTAAATTATTAAAACACTTTTCAGTTGCAAATGTACACCCAGATATCATTTTATTTACCTAAAACTTATACACAGGCGGGTGGACAGATAAAAAAAAAACAGAGTATAGTTCCTACCATGACACAAAGTAATGAAGTTAGGAAACTTACCCACACTATCTCAGTTCGAATTCTATTGGCACAGATCTTTTATAACCACTTTGGTAAGGTTCCTATTCGATCTCTAAATCTTTCAGCAAATCATAAAACCCTTATCCACGAAATACTAAAATACTATTCGAATTGGTGTCAAAAATATTATTTATTCATGCTCCTACGGAATAATAAGTCCCGCATACCCTGAGCAGTTAAAACAATGACCCGAACAAATTTCAAAATTTTGTGGTCGAAGCTGCAAGCACTAGAACACGATACACACAGGGAGCAACACATACACAGACATGCCTTAACCAGACTCGGAAACACAACGTCATGTATAATAATAATAATAATAATAAACACATGGGCAGCTCCAGTAATCAGATACAGCGCAGGAATAGTGGAATGGACGAAGGCAGAACTTAGCAGCATAGACCAGAAAACGAGGAAACATATGACAATACACAAAGCACTACACCCATGAGCAAATACGGACAGACTATACATAACACGAAAGGAAGGAGGGAGGGGACTACTAAGCATAGAGGACTGCGTCAACATCGAGAACGGAGCACTGGGGCAATATATGACGACCAGTGAAGACGAGTGGCTAAAGAGTGCATGGGAAGAAGGACTGATGAAAGTACATGAAGACCCAGAAATATACAGAGACAGGAGAAAGACAAGCAGAACAAAGGAATGGCATAACAAATCAATGCACGGACAATACATGAGACAGACTAAAGAACTAGCCAGCGATGACACGTGGCAATGGCTACTGAGGGGAGAGCTCAAGAAGGAAACTGAAGTAATGATAACAGCGGCACAAGATCAGGCCCTAAGAACCAGATATGTCCAAAGAACGGTAGATGGAAATAACATCTCCCCCATATGTAGGAAGTGCAATACGAAAAATGAAACCATAAACCATATAGCAAGCGAATGTCCGGCACTTGCGCAGAACCAGTATAAAAAGAGGCATTATTCAGAAGCAAAAGCCCTCCACTGGAGCCTGTGCAAGAAACACCAGCTACCTTGCAGTAATAAGTGGTACGAACACCAACCTGAAGGAGTGATAGAAAACGATCAGGCAAAGATCCTCTGGGACTATGGTATCAGAACAGATAGGGTGATGCGTGCAAATAGACCAGACGTGACGTTGATTGACAAAATCAAGTAGAAAGTATCACTCTTTGATGTCGCAATACCATGGGACACCAGAGTTGAAGAGAAAGAAAGGGAAAAAATGGATAAGTATCAAGACCTGAAAATAGAAATAAGAAGGATATGGGATATGCCAGTGGAAATTGTACCCATAATCATAGGAACACTAGGCACGATCCCAAGATCCCTGAAAAGGAATCTAGAAAAACTAGAGGCTGAAGTAGCTCCAGGACTCATGCAGAAGAATGTGATCCTAGAAACGGCGCACATAGTAAGGAAAGTGATGGACTCCTAAGGTGGCAGGATGCAACCCGGAACCCCACACTATAAATACCACCCACTATAAATACCACCCAGTATTAGGGGACTTTGATAGAGAGAGAGAAAAAAAATAAATAATAATAATAATAATAATAATGATAGAAATCAGATACAGCGTAGGAATAGTGGAATGGACGAAGGCAGAACTCCAGCGCATAGATCAGAAAACCAGGAAACATATGACAATACACAAAGCACTACACCCAAGAGCAAATACAGACAGCCTATACATAACACGAAAGGAAGGAGGGAGAGGACTACTAAGTATAGAGGACTGCGTCAACATCAAGAACAGAGCACTGGGGCAATATCTGAAAACCAGTGAAGACGAGTGGCTAAAGAGTGCATGGGAAGAAGGACTAATAAAAGTAGACGAAGACCCAGAAATATATAGAGACAGAAGAATGACAAACAGAACAGAGGACTGGCACAACAAACCAATGCACGGACAATACATGAGACAGACTAAAGAACTAGCCAGCGATGACACATGGCAATGGCTAGAGGGGAGAGCTAAAGAAGGAAACTGAAGGAATGATAACAGCGGCACAAGATCAGGCCCTAAGAACCAGATATGTTCAAAGAACGATAGACGGAAATAACATCTCTCCCATATGTAGGAAGTGCAATACGAAAAATGAAACCATAAACCACATAGCAAGCAAATGCCCGGCACTTGCACAGAACCAGTACAAAAAGAGGCATGATTCAGTGGCAAAAGCCCTCCACTGGATCCTGTGCAAGAAACATCAGCTACTTTGCAGTAATAAGTGGTACGAGCACCAACCTGAGGGAGTGATAGAAAACGATCAGGCAAAGATCCTCTGGGACTATGGTATCAGAACAGATAGGGTGATACGTGCAAATAGACCAGACGTGACGTTGATTGACAAAGTCAAGAAGAAAGTATCACTCATTGATGTCGCAATACCATGGGACACCAGAGTTGAAGAGAAAGAGAGAGAAAAAATGGATAAGTATCAAGATCTGAAAATAGAAATAAGAAGGATATGGGATATGCCAGTGGAAATTGTACCCATAATCATAGGAACACTAGGCACGATCCCAAGATCCTTGAAAAGGAATCTAGAAAAACTAGAGGCTGAAGTAGCTCCAGGACTCATGCAGAAGAGTGTGATCTTAGAAACGGCGCACATAGTAAGGAAAGTGATGGACTAATAAGGAGGCAGCAGGATGCAACCCGAAACCCCACACTATAAATACCACCCAGTCGAATTGGAAGACTGTGATAGAGCAAAAAAAAAAAAAAAAAAAAAAAAAAAAAAAAAAAAAATATAATAATAATAATAATAATATCCCTTATTTTAGACCTGGACCACATACGAGTGCAATTAAGTCATGATTTGACTTTTTCTTATTTGTTTTTGCAATCATTTTTAATGTTTCAAGATAGAGTTAGATATTTTTTTTCCATGCCTCACATTTCTATGCCATATGAACAAACAAACCTCAGTGGTAGTGTACTGATTATAATGTCGACTGTTCATATGAATATATGTAGTTTCATTTGTTTTTCGGCATCGCTCACTTGTAAATCGATACCCAACGAATATCTAAGGACGTGTCGCAGCATAAACCACGCAGATATTTGTTTGGGGAAAAGTCTACCTAGATTTGACATGTGGTGCTCTTCGGTGATATATATCTGGAACATGAATTCAGCGTACGTCACTGAATAAAGGTGTGGACGAAGACCCTTTGGTGAAGCCGAGAATCCGAAGAATTAAATAAGTACCACTTGAGAGTTGTTAAGTAATGCCATGAAAGCAGCATATGTCTTGTTAACTAACACATTTTCCATGCCAGAGATACAACCCATTTCTAACATTCATCAACGGTTAATACGACCATGGTTATAATCACAGCGAGGAAGGTGCATCCCTGAGGTTATCTTATAAAAATAGTGGAATAAGAAAATATCAAATTTGAGTGAAAAGATATTGAGAGAAATTTCGTTTGCCCGAACAGAATCTCTTTGAAATTGAGAAAAAGACCTAGATTTTCCATGGCACTCTAGGTCACAGAAAAGGCGTTGGATATGAAGCAGGATTTCCAATGTCAATGGAATATTCACAACCAGGATGTGGTTCGCATTTTTAGTCTAAATCAGGCAATCTGCTTCCATTGGATATCGCTTGACGGTTACAATTTATAAAAACAAAACCAATTGGGCAAAAAACAACAGTACTACATCGATACTTAACAACAAAGCGGAACCACAACTTTAAAATGAATATCGTTAAAAAAAAGAAATGCTGTCATGCATGTTCTTGTAAAATTTCCACACTAAAATCCAGAAAACCAGGCGTTTCTGGGCTCTGAATGGACGGGTGCAGAAGAGAGATGAAAATTACTGACTCTTGAGTTCATATTCTCCCAAAAGTATGAGAACGCAAAGTTTCCTGGCAAGGACTTGGCACTTGAGAAGGCATAAGCATTCACTTAAAATGTGTATAAAGTGTCAAAAGCACTACGAAGTCTAACAGACATTCAGACTCAAAAATCTCAAAGCGTGAAATTATATACTCAAAAAAGAAAACATCACCAGCGGTTACACAGGAACTTTCCGCAGAAAAAAAATGGACTAAAGACATAAAAATTATTCCAATTGTGCACAAACACATATCTTATATAAATATATATATCCGCATACATGCATACCTATTATATGCATACATAATATGATGTGTGTATAAATACTCACCAGGTCAACATTTAATTGCACTTTTTAAGATTTCATCGAGACGGTGTTATGGCTGTTAGCCGCTCACCCGTCTCGCCAGCGTCCGGTGGCTAATGAGTTTGTTACGTCTATGGTTGTTGACCAAATTTGACTCACACACCAAAGCTCAATTTTCTCTCTCTCTCTCTCTTTCCCTTTCTCGTTATTTCCACTGTACTCTGATTATTCTCTCTTTTCTGTTATTACGCTACCCTATCTTATATTATTTCTCATGGCTATCATAAATATATATATATATATATATATATATATATATATATATATATATATATATATATATGTATATATATATACGTATAATATATATATATATATATATATATACAGTATATATATACGTATATACTATATATATATATATATATATATATATATATATATATATATACTATATATATATATATATATGATGTTTGAAGTTTTTACCTTGAAATTTGGTGAAAATATCGTGTTATTTTAAATCTGAGAACGTGCAGACCTATAGTGAGCAAGACAGAAAGATCGCCAGAAAGAAAGATTGGCAGACAGTAAGATCGCCAGACAGGAAGATCGCCAGACAGAAAAATTGGCAGACAATAAGATCGCCAGACAAAGATCGCCAGACAGAAAGATTGGCAGACAGTAAGATCTGCAGACAGAAGACAGAAAGATCGCCAGACAGTAACATCGACATACAGGAAGATCGCCAGACAGAAAGATTGGCAGACACAGAAAGATCGGCAGACAGAAAGATCTGCACAGAAAGATTGGCAGACACAGAAAGATCAGGAGACATAAATATTGGCAGACAGAAAGATCAGCATACAGAAAGAATGGCAGACAGTAAGATTGGCAGACAGAAAGACTGGCAGACAGACAGATTGGCAGACACAGATAGATCGGCAGACGGATAGATCGCCCCACAGAAAGATCGCCCGACAGAAAGATCGCCCGACAGAAAGATCGGCAGACAAAAAGATTGGCATACGGAAAGATCGGCAGACAGAAAGATCGGCAGACAGAAAGATTGGCACACAGAAAGATTGGCACACAGAAAGATTGGCACACAGAAAGATTGGCAGACAGAAAGATTGGCGGACAGAAAGACTGGCAGACTGAAAGATTGGTAGACAGGAAGATCGGGAGATAGAAAGACAAGCTAACTACCAGGTGCCAGGGTCAATAAACTGGGTCATGAAGATGCGTAAAGTGAAGGGATGAAGTGCCAGAAAATAAGAATCCGAATAAGGACCGGATGCTAATTCCCAAAGAACATTACAACAAACAGCAACAAATCCTTCCGAGAGTTTAATAAGTTAATAATCCTCATCTAATGTCTGCAAGAGAACAATAAGCTTATTCTGTAATCCAGCACATTGATCGCACAAGAAAAGAAAACGCCAGACCACGATTCCTAGAAAACGTTGGCCCTCCCAAGCTCCCAATTCTCACAATTTCAGGGAATTCTACGAAAGGGATTTGTGTTATTCTTTGTACGTACTTGGGTGAATGTAGTAGGCGGCGTCGTGCCACTCAATAGGCTTTTATTAAGATTTTATGTACACCATTCTCCTCGGGTAGCCTAAGAAATTCCTCTTCTGTTGTGTAACTCACATTGTAATTATTCTTTGCTTCGTTTTCTAATTAAGATATCTCGAAACGTTTAGCGTCTCCTGAAGTTTTTTTCTAGCTTTCCCGGTTTATTTGAGTATTCATTCCCTTTTTTCCGTTTATAAATAAAGAAATTATCTTGAAATTTCAAAAACCAACAAGTATTCTATCTGCATGTTATTGTGCTATTAATAACATTTAAATATTGTGAGATCTGTGAGGTAAGACAACGTAATTGTATCAGCTACATAAAATTGCCTTTTAATCTTTACAGCCACAAATAAAGTTCAACAATCTCTAACCTCAATTAAAAATGAACACAAATAATAACGCCAATCCTTCCTTGTTTTTCTCTAATTCATTACTCTTACAATGTCCTATCACCTAGCTAAGTGCTATTGATAAAATTTTCTTCATTCTATATAAGGGAATATTTAATGTCCTTTGAAAGAAGAGTCCAATTCTCTCCCTACACGTTCTGAGGCATATCCACGTGTTATCTGGGATATCTATTCATTACCTACAATATAATTGGGAAACTACAAGCTATATTTTGCTCGAAAACCTGTCGTGTCCTAATTTGGCTTTTGCTAAAGTTTCAGTACTCCGCATATGAACCATACCTCGTATGCAGATAAAATACAGCAGCAAATTTCAAATGTACGTATTATGAATGACTCAATTCGTAGGAAACCAAGAACAGTTTCAATTTGTAACATCTCAAATACTGACAGGTACAAAAAGCACCGCTATAACCAATGCGTAATTGAACCAGTTCAACGCATGGTCATTTAATTTGCTATAGCAGTGTTTTATTTTTTGTGTTAAATGTTTGAAATATTAATATATCTATATATATATATATATATATATATATATATATATATATATTGTGTGTGTGTGTGTGTGTGTACACACACACACACACACACACACACACACACACATATATATATATAATATTTATAAAGGTATAAGCCACGAGGAAAAATAAACACCGAGTTTCTGCAAGATGTTTCGACGTTCAACATCCTTTACTTAGCAGATGAACTGACTTACATGAGGAATCGACAATACAAGAAAGGTCATATAACTGACCGATAGGGATTATAAAGAGATTAGTACCTAGAATCCGACACACCTGGAAGATGAGTAACCTTCCCAAACAAGCCAAAAACATGGGTACAATTTAAAAAAAAAAAAAAAAAGATTAAGACAATCTGCTCAGACACAAGGACAAGACAATTAAAATTGTACCCATGTTTATGCGTCAATTCCTCATGTAAGTCAGTTCATCTGCTGAGCAAAGGACGTTGAACGTTGCACGATCTTGCGGAAACTCCGTAGTTTATTTTCCCTCGTGGCTTATACCATTATTTATGGATTTATCACGTTGCAAACTTTCGTGATTCAGTTATACATCCATATACATATATATATATATGTGTGTGTGTGCGTGTGTGTGTGTGTGTATACTACATATATATATATATATATATATATATATATATATATATAATATATATACATAATATATATATATATATATATATATATATATATATATATATATATATATAATATATATATATATATATATATATATATATATATATATATATATATATATATATATATATATATATATATATATATATATATATATATATATATATATATATATATATATATATATTGTACGTTAGATATAATATATATATATATATATATATATATATATATATACATATATATATATAATATATATATATACATATATATATATATACATATATATTATTTATATAATATATATATATATATATAAGTGTGCGTATGTACGTATGTATATGCATATAGTAAGAGGAAATATGTTTGGTAACCAAATGAATGCATAATTACTGTAAGACTAGTCCTTATTTCTTCAATAGCACATTATCATTGTAGATTTAGGTCTCACATCCCACATACACGTCAGTACTATAGCTGGTTTACTTAAGGTGGTTCTTAGGTGAGCGCCGCGCCTACGAGACGTTGTTTTGGCGGCCGCTGATTAGCTGGGAGCTGCCTACTTCCCGGTACCAGCCAATCAGCGGCCGCCAAACAAACGTCTCTTGGCACAAGGCTCACTCAAGAATCTACCTTAAGTGAACCAGCTATTTTATAGGTTAAATAAATTCACCTCAAAAACTTATTTCAACGAGAAAAACAACCCCCACATTATTCTATACAATTTCTATACTCGGCAGCAATTTCTCGCTTCACGGCTTCTGTCAAAACAGAACGAATGTCCTTCAATAAGCATAACGAGCAAAAATATACGCAATATTAGGAGGGGACAATGGAGCCCGGGACGAACTAAAATTTTTTGCCTTCTTCAGAAACTACAAAGGAGACGAAGTGGAAAGATGTAGAACATCATCTTGATCACTGACAAGGCAGAAGGAGACATCTTTCCCCTTCTAAGGAAACAAAGGGAAAGACGAGAGATCCTCTGTTTGTCAATTCAAGGGAACGAGAAAAAATGGAAGATATTTTCCTCTTTCTTCGAAGGAAGTAGAAGCAAAGGCACGGAGAGAGCGTCATATCAAGTTACAAATAAGTCGACTTCCTCATTATATGACAATGGGCGTTATTCGTTCAAGATGAAACACACAGCAATGATGAATATGAGTAACAATTAAAATAAATTCTTAAAACACAAAGTGCAATCCACACACACACACACACACACACACACACACACACACACACATATATATATATATATATATATATATATATATATATATATATATATATATATATATACTCAAACCTCCTCTACTTAACTTTACCTGAATTAACTCGCTATAAGCATTCTGTCTTTTCCTCTTTCCACCTAACGTTGGCTAGCGGTCTTTAGTTCAGCTGTGAGTTTTTTTTCATAGCTTTATTGAATTTGGTGAATTTTATTTTTCGTACAATTTTTGCAAGTTTTAACCATCACTTTTTTTAGTATTATACACATTATGCTACAGTCCCCTGAGGATGTAATAAAGCAATTATTACGAAACGTCGAAATTAAAGATATATGTTGGAGTTAATAGGTTTCCCTGGTCCACCCTCACACTGATGTGTCTTGCTGGGGCCGTCGCATACCCATGATATATATATATATATATATATATATATATATATATATATATACAATATATATACATACATATATATATATATATATATAAATATATATATATATATATATATAAAAGAGAAATGGAACTGTAAGTATAATGCGTACCAGAAATCTTGAGTTGTATCCATTTCTTTAAATTAAGATTTCGTAACTTTTCAATGGTAAAACTGGCGTGGTCGTCTTTTCAATAATGTACGGAATAAAATCACCAAGATGAACATTAAGTGCAATAATTTATCTCAAAAGATGAATGCAAGATAGAAACCAGCTTATATAGGCTAATTACTGAACAAGCTTTTTACCAACGAGAGAGCCCCTCTTACCATATACAAACAAAAACTTAGGCATCTATAAAAGCTACAAGGCAACACCAACAAACACGGAGATGGCCAGATGTGTTATCAAGGGCTGCGGTGAGATGACTGACGTTAATGTCGAAAAGCAAAAAGGGGAAGAAAAATTCTCGGAGCAAACCCAACAAACACGAGGCTGTGTGGCCCGGTCGGCCTAATGGCGATTTCGGTCAACTGGCCAAACATTGCAATGTTTTGAAGAGCAATTTGGGGATTAGCTGCTTTACATAAACACGAATGTTTAGGTCGCGGCAGAACCGTCAGAGAACAACCGTTCTGTTCATGCTATGATGCCAACTCTCTTGATAATGAAAATTTAAGAGACAGTTATGGCACAAGAAGATAACATCACGAACTCCATAAACGCCGTTGAAATAACAACAATAATTGACTAAAAACAAGAAGAGTTATGACAGGAAAAATAACGCAATTAACGAAAGTACTACACGTCTCAATACTACAAGCTTCAAAGGATTCCAAGTTTTAAATTAATGATGTCGAAAGCGAAATGGTGACTTTGTCCGAAACGAGATCGGCATCGTATAAACAACAATTACTGTTTAACTTGTATCCGTTTTTCAGTTCAATATACAGTTCCCAAACAGACAAAACAGTAATTCTTTAAATAATTATATCAAAAAATAATTAATATGTCTTGGACTCTCGTGCCTTGAGAGATCTAGAAATATCTGTCAAGTGAAGAATAACTATACTGAATAAGGAAAAAAAATGACATGAACAGAATTTAAAGTTTTTTTTTTTTTCGCGATGATGGACCACTGAGGTCTGTACCTGTAGACATTTGTAAAAACAACAAAATCCTCGGCATAGCTTGTCATGTTCTGTGTTCGCTTACAATGACAATGGGACCATATTTAAAATTAATCAGAAGTGCATAATATATTACATATATACAATGTATGTGTGTGTTTGTTTGTATATATATATATGTATATATATATATATATATATATATAAATAAATATATATATAGATATAGATATAGATATGATATATAGATATATATATATATATATATATATATATATATATATATATATATATATATATATATATATATATATTCAATATAGTTTTCCTTAGTAGACTATTGAAAAATATACAGAGCAGTCACTGCTACGATCATCCTTTCTGTGAATGAAAGTTTAACCGCCAGTATAGAAATTATTCAGTTTCAGATACATCATACACAAAACGAAGAACAAGTGCATCAGCCCTATTACATAGCTACACTGCACTACTCTCTACCATGTTAGTACTCTTGCGCTTAATTGATATTATCATTCCTTTGCAAAACCACTTCTATCCATTCCGTTGAACACTTCCTCACTCTCCCTCTCCTCTTCTATTTAAAAAAGAAATCTAATTACACACGCCTTCACCAACCTGTAGTTCTTCACTGTCCACTAGTGACTGAGCTATTATATATAAAAAAAAACACCAATATATCAACGTTACTGAGTCCTTAATCAATCCATGAACAGTTCACCAAGAATTTCAACTTCTTTCCTCCACCCTTATTCAACCTCTGTAAAGGACAGTTGATTCGACAATCCTTTCTGCACTCTGAGTTTTGCTTATATCTTGCATATTCTGCTGCTCTCGTCTTCTCTCATCTTACCATCATCTATAACTTCCGTTCTTATGTCATCCATATTCAGTTCATTTTCACATTTTTCTTGCATCAATCTATTCTCATTACCTTACTATATCTAAAGATTTCGCTTCAAACTTCAAACAGGGATTGCAGTCTCTCTTCACTGTTACAAAATAATGTTGTAACATAAGCATCATCCGCAACTCTGAATTACAATCATAACACATCTAACTTTCCACACAACATCCTCTCGCCTTCCTTTAACCTCTGCTAATAATTCTATACAAAATAATAAATTTCAAATTAATATTTATCTATGAACAAAGCGCAGAGATAACATACAAAATGAAAAGACCAAAGCAATAAGGAAAAAAATAACTACGGCAAAAACAAGAGGAGTTATAAATTGCATATCAAAGACACAGGTCCTCATACCCAAAGTGGTTTTCAGCCTTTAAAAATTGTGGGAAGACGATCACCGCTTTTTAAGTGACAATTCACGAGATATGTCTGAAATAAGATATACTAAAATTCCTATTCAGCGAAATCTAAGATACATGGTATACTCCGACACACACACATACATACATACATTTACCCTGCGTATAAGTGTGCAAGCACCACCTGGAAATTGGAAGGGGTGCGCCCTGGAAGATATTTTATGTAGAAGGCTCTATGCATGAAGATTTTTTTTTCTATTTTTATTTACAATGTCAACCGTCTTCTCCTTTCCGTGGTTTTCTTTTGTTTATTTTTGCTTCATCTGCTTCAAACTCCTTCCATCATCATCCTCTCCTATTTTCTCATTTATCCTCTTATTACTTTTCACGTCCATGAATTTTTTTTAATCCTACTGGTTCTAGTTTGTTTTATTTTTTCCTTCTCTATCTACCATCATCCTTCCCTCTCTTCCGTATGCCAGTCTGTTCTTCCTTCAGCTCTTTTCAGTTCTTCATCTCTCCTCCTCCACCTCCTTCTCACACACATTTCACTCTTCCTCTTCTCATGCCCTTCATCTCCCTCCTTTTTCTTTCCACCATACCCCCGCATCCCCTTTTCTCCTCTATGTCACTTCACTCACACGAGTTCTTCTTCAAGTTTTTGCAACTCTTTCTCTTATCTGAATAACTCTTGGATTTCGCTTCCCTTTCCTTCCCATTTTCCAAGTACTTTTCCGGAGTGTAAATGCTACTATTTTAATCACAAGTAGTTAAACCACGCATCCATCATGCTCAAGCCCTTCATGACATAAGCAAACCTACCTCACCGTCTCTCCTGAATAGTTCATTAAAGCGACAATTTTTTTAAAAGTTTGAATTGCAGTGGTAGTGTGCATGTTATTAAAAGGAACATTCTTCTGCACCTACGTTCACTAACGCAAACAGGAAAATATACATACATATATATATATATATATATATATATATATATATATATATATATATATATATATATATATATATATATATATATATATATATATATACATACATATACATGTGTGTGTGTGTGTGCACGCGCGCGCGCAAGTTAAATGGAATTGCATCAATTTTTTGTTCAGGAAATTTCATATCTTGCATTCATTGCCGTCCATCACAACGGTTGCTTCACCACCACTGGATTACAATCTGGATTTACAAAAATTCTGTCTCTCCATGCGGATGGCGAAGTCGACCCAAGCAGTGACTGGTCTAGGGATAAATAGGATAAACCACTTTTTGGAGTCCAAACCTTTGGGTGTAAGGTGGTTCATCCTTTTAATCCATGGACCAATCACCGTTTAGGTATACTTTTCCAGATTGTAAGCCATCAGTCACTATATTTACTCCAAGCAGTCACATGAAAACACCACATGTGGTAAAACAGCTGTCGTGTGATCTTCACCTTGATGTTTACCTAAATCCACGAGGAAAACTGTATGTACAACCTACTTCATGCATGAATTCTAGTACTCAATTCTGTCTTTTGATAGCGATCTAATGAAAGAGTCGATCTCCAAGCAACACATTAATTAAATGCGCATTATAAAACAGAAAACCAACGATAACATGAAAACTACCAAACATTAAAACTCCGGCACTTATAAAACTGACAAATGACCGAATTCTGTGAAGTATATAATAAAAAAAATTGGGATTTTGACCCTTGATATAGACTGATGCCAAATAACCACAAATAATATTATAACGAAGTTAAAAAGGAAGCGATAGCAAAAATAAATAAATAAATAAATGAAAAAATAAAATAAGAAATAGTACAAAAATGGAAAAAGTAAGCGATATATACACAGATAAAATGTGAATATTCAAATACAAATGTTTACTTCCAAAAGGAAGATTAGGATTTTGACCCTTGATATATACTGATGCCAAATAATCACAAATAACATTATGACGAAGTTAAAAAGGAAGCGATAGCTTCTGCAAAAAAAAATAATAATAATAAATTAATTAATTAAAATTAAAAAATAATACAAAAATGGAAAAAGTAAGCGATATATACACACAGATAAAATGTAAATAATGAAATACAAATGTTCACTTCCATAAGGAAAGAAATATGATAATAATTATAATTTGTTATATTAAAACATGCAAGCTTCAGCATCACAATACAAATCAGAGCCAAAGGAAAAATTCTAACGTGCAAGTGGCAGCTTAATCAAGAATAATTTCATAACGACTGACAAGTATAAAACACATTAGAGCACGTCTACCATTTTTAAAGACTTGACTGATGATGTTACCCACATTAATGATCTAAACGTGACGAGCTAAATAATGCTAATCATAACAGAGAGCAGGAAAATGAAAATTATAAATTAGGAGAGTATGAAATATGAAAATATATTGATAGCAGCATGAAAGCTAATAAAATCATCAATGACAAAATTCAACACCAAAAAGAAATATCACCGCAATATCAAATAACGAATGGAAATATTAACTGTACCCACGGCTTGAGTTCTTCACCAGTATTTCCTTCCCCGTTAAAACAGCAATATCAATCAAGACTTGAAACAAAATTAGCCCTTTCTGTTTTCCACAGCCGGCAGCCTTCAAACGCCTTTCAAAAAAAAAAAAAAATAATAATAATAAAAATAAAAACAAAAACTCGGTAAGTGAATCACAGAAGTGAAGAAACTTTGACCCCCTATACGTAAAGATGAATATAAGAACATGAATACCTGAATAGTGAGGAGACCGTTTAAAGCAGCTGATCAGACTATCTGCAAGTCGACCGAAAAAAGCTATGCGTTGACACACAAACGCTATACGTCAACTTTCAGTTTAGGGGTCTTTTTCTTTGTCTGGCACTCGTCTGTTATGGGTTGGTTGGTTTGCTTATATTTCCTGGTCCTTCTGTATGTCCTGTGTAGACACTTATAAGCCAAGCCACAGACCACACTTAGCTTTATCGAAGTCCAGAGAGAGAGAGAGAGAGACCTTACCTTACCTTACCTTACAACTTGTTCGGGTTGCCCCAGGTCCCTCAGTGTGAGGTACCTCAAATGTCTACCAGAGTGTTGCTAGTACATCTTCCGGTATATTTTGCATCTTCCAACTTTGGATGGTCTGGGATGCAGCTTAGATATTTGTCGAGCTTATTCTTAAACACATCTACGCTCACTCCTGATATATCCTTCAGATGAGCTGGCAACCCATTGAATAGACGCTGCATTGTCGATGCTGGTGCGTAGTGGATTAATGTCCTATGTGCTTTCCTTAATTTTCCTGGTATAGTTTTGGGCACCATTAATCTACCTCTGCTTGCTCTTTCTGATATTTTTAGCTCCATGATGTTTTCGGCAATTCCTTCTATCTGTTTCCATGCCTGAATTATCATGTAGCGTTCTCTTCTCCTTTCTAGACTATATAATTTTAAGGAATGTAGTCTTTCCCAGTAGTCAAGATCCTTAACTTCTTCTATTCTAGCTGTAAAGGACCTTTGTACACACACTATTTGTGCAATATCCTTTTGATAGTGTGGGTACCATATTATATTGCAATATTCAAGTGGACTACGAACATTCGTTTTATAAAGCATAATCACGTGTTCAGCTTTTCTTGTTTTGAAGTGCCGTAACAACATTCCCATTTTTGCTTTACATTTTGCCAATAGAATTGCTATTTGATCATTGCATAACATGTTCTATTCAACATCACACCAAGGTCTTTATCTGCTTCCTTATTTGTGATTGTCTCGTTATTAGGTCCCCTATATGCATATAGCCTTCCTTCTCTATCTCCATAATTTATTGATTCAAATTTATCAGAGTTAAATACCATCCTATTTACCTCTGCCCATTCATATACTACTTTAAGGTCTCTTTGTAGTGCGTTCCTATCTTCATCACAAGTAATTTCTCTACTTATTCTTGTGTCATCGGCGAAACTACTCACTACCGAGTCCTTAACATTACTGTCTATGTCTGCAATCATAATAACAAACAGCAATGCAGCTAGCACCGTAGTGGCACACCGGATATTACCTTAGCTTCACCTGATTTCTTATTGTTTGCAATAATTATCTGTTTTCTGTTGTGTAAAAATTCTTTTAACCATATTCTTACTTTGTCCACTATATTATGTTTTCTTATTTTCTTCGCTAATATATTATGATCTACCTTGTCAAAAGCTTTTGCAAAGTCTAGATAAACCACATCTGTTTCTTTTCTGTTTTTCATATTTTTGTATATGTTCTCACGGTGGACTAACAGGGGTTTGTGTACTTTTTCCGGGTACAAAACCATGTTGTCCTATATTAAATAAATTATTTTTTTATTAAATGTTTCATAATATTTTTCTTCATTACCCTTTCATATACTTTCATAATATGTGATATCAGACTCACAGGCCTATAATTACTTGCCTCTAGTCTTAATCCACTTTTGAAAGTAGGGGTAATATATGCTAATTTGTGCTCATCATAAATCTTGCCTGTATTTACACTTTGCCTTGATAATATTGCAAGGGGCTTTGCGATAGAATGAACTACTTTCTTTAACAAAATAGCAGGGACATCATCAGGCCCAGCTGCTGCTCCATTTTTAATTTTATTAATAGCCTGCACAATATCGGCTTCATTAATATCTATGTCAGATAAATATTCGCTATTTTCAACCCTTATTTCTGTATCATTATCTTCATTACCAATTCTAGGGGTAAATTCTCTCTTATATCTTTCTGCCAATATGTTGCATATTTCCTTTTTTTTCATTCGTTAATCTCCCTTCAATTCTTAGAGGGCCTATTTCTATTCTTCTTTTATTCATCTTTTTCGCATATGAGTACAATAGTTTGGGGTTTTGCTTGATATTTACTAGGGTTTTCTCTTCCTAGTCCCGTTTTTCATTTTCTTTTGATTGTATAATCTTTTGTTCTGCATTTTCTATCTTGCTTTTTAGTTCCATCACTTTCCATGCATTCTTTTCTTTTGCAAGACCTTTTTTCCACTTCTGATTTTCTGGAACAAGATCCTTCCGTCTCTTGTTATGCATAACTGATGTTTACTTTTCTTCTTCGGTATATATTTATCAACTATTTTCTCTAATATTTTATATAATATCTCCATATTTACCTGTATATCATCACTTACAAAAATGTTATCCCAATCTTTGTTTGATTCTTCATTTATTTCTGATGATTGTATATTTTTACTGTAGAAATTTTATTTTCCATATCCTTCCCACTTTTTCATCTCTTGCTTATCTCTGTTTTCACTTGCTTTGGAATGGACTGTTAATTCTATGACATTACGGTCTGAAATACTTGCATTATAAACTATTATTTCTTTAACATAATTCACCTCGTTCACAAATACTAGGTCTAAAGTATTTTCCTTTTTTGTTGGCAGGTGATTTATTTGTTGAATGTTGTATTCTAGTGGCATATCTAATAGCTTTTTGAATTCCCTCTTATCTTCTGTACTACTATTACTCTCTTTTTTTATATGTATAAATACAACCACAATCTCCTATTCGTTCTTTCCAATCTACGAAAGGAAAGTTAAAGTCTCCGGATAGGAGAATAGTCCAGTCCTTGTGATTTCTACATACATCATCCAATTTTTCAATTAGTGTCAAACTCTTTAGTATTAGGGGGTCTATGTATTACTATGTTCATCAATCTTTCAGATTCAAATTCTACCACTATTAGTTCACATTCTGAGTTACTATATTTCTCATATATTTTTCCTTGTTATGTCTTGATTCCTATTGTTTCTATCTGATCTATAAGTTTGGAACCCTTTTATTTGATCATCATTACCAGTCTCTTGGGAATACCAGGTTTCACTTATATTCATTATATCTATTTTCTTTTCATTTTGGGTTAGTTACTCGTAACTAAACCCTGCGCATTCATCACTATGATGGTTTGCGTGTTATCTCCTTCATTTAATTTAGGTAATGATAAGGATTTTCCCATGTCTCTTTCCTGTTCTGGAATGTTGTTCTTTTCTTCTTTTCCAGAAATTCTGACATTAAAAAATCCAACTTTTCCAATATATAATTATTCATTTTGTGTATGAATCTGCAATTTTCTCCGTATCTGCACCATCCCCTAGCATCGTATATACAGTATTTGTCTCTTGAACTGTATCTTGGAGCTGATGCTTGCAAATTCTTTGCTGACACTCCATAGCGCGGTGATGGTTTGTTTTTTTCCCTTCACCTCATGTTCTTTGTTCCTTTCTTCATTTGTTTCTTTTCTATTTTGGATTTTATTATTTAAAAGATTATTTAATTGATTTTGATTCATGGCTACAGGGTGCATATATTTACATTTTTTGTTGAACTTATATCCTTTTCCTCCTTTTAGGTTTTTGCATATTTTTGGATGTAGATCTCTGCATTCATCCTCATAGCTGTCTAGGTATGCACATTAACCATAGATTTCATAATTGTGACATACCTTGGGATGGTTGTAGTAACATCTTTCACTGAATCTGCAATTCCCTCTTTTCAAAAGGGTGCAGACTTTGTCTTTCTTTTCTATTCTTTCTTGCTCTTTCCCATCAGTATGCAGATCTGGGTAAAGCCTCTTCGGGATTTTATTTTGTGTTGTCATGTCATAATTTATTTCTTCGTATGTATGCTGCTTGATTGCCTCATATGTAGTATCTATGAGTATCTCTGCATCCATACTCTTGTCTTGCTCTTTGTTTTCATTATTTTTTCTCTGTCATTTCAGTTTTTTCTTCTCTTCCATTTTCCTCTTCCTCCTCTTACTCTTCTTCTCCATCGTCTACTATTTGCACATTAAGTCCTGATTTAATAACATTGTCTATCCATGAGAGACATGTTGAGCAAAATACTCTGGTATCCTTACTCGTTTTTTGCATGACTTCAGCACATTGGGGATGCGTGGGAATGTTGCATGCAGAACATTTTCTGGTCAGGTTTTGTGGATTAACTATGCTATACCACACCTTACACAGTTTGCATGCTTTAGGCATTCTTTTTCCTACTGCATCAATTAGTCAATATTCACCTTATTCATTTTCTTTGTTGGAATATGCTGACTGATGTAAATTTTCTTTATAAGTCTCTTGACCACTTGAATTTTATTTGGAACTCCTTAAATAATTTTCATGATATTTTCTGCTGATTTATTCCAGTTTGAAGGATCATATCCTTCCAATATGTCTATGAATACTTTTGTACCTTTTTGATTAGGGCTGTTATTGATCTCATAGATGAGAAATGCCAGCTCCCTTCCTGCTAACTCATCATATTGCATATCTGCAAGACAAACAAGATTTTGCCATCTCCTCTCACAGTTGGAACTTACTGCCATCCTGATCGAATTTACAATAATTCATTCGATATACTAACATAGCAGACGGTTTATCCTACTATTTTCACACTAATCTTATCACCGACAATTCACGGACACTTCTAGATATAATTCGTTTTCTAGTCGTATGTTAAACGAGTGATACTGGTTGATTAATCAGACTGTGCACAGGTACATCTCACCAAGCAAAATGGCAGAGAGAGAGAGAGAGAGAGAGAGAGAGAGAGAGAGAGAGAGAGAGAGAGAGAGAGAGAGATTTCTACCAATAAAGTTTGGGTGACAATTCTCTCTCTCTGAAACACATGCACACCCGCATTACAATGCATAGTAATCAGTGGAATACGTTAAGAACAAATGAGTATAAATCAAGCTATTTTCCTTCTTCCTTACTTGCTAAATGCTTTCTCCCATTCCCATCATGATTTGGAGCTTTTTCCACTCTCCTTTCGTGATCTTTCAGTGATAAAATTAAGGTATGGGACTATCAAACCTTTTATGTTACCATAGCCTGATATAGCCAGATTATTATTTTTCGTTGTTAACAATAAGCTGTGGCTGTCGTAAGAGAGCATTCCGAGGGCCACAAACTGCAAATCACTCCGGTTATATAGATGACATATTCCTCGTCAACAGAAATGATCAAGTACCTGATGTTGACTGGGCGCCGTTTGGGGGTTGCGATGCTCTGGGTATCGTGAAGACTTGCTTCTAAGGGAGGCCGTGTTGGTGGGCGAGTTCCGAGTCAGTATCGTCGTTGGTATTTCGTGTGATAGATTTCGGGAGGTTTTCGTACACAAGTAGTTATAGTTGATTCACATCAACCGTGCATTTGATGTCTAGGCCCGGCCCTTACAACGCTCCTGATCGGCTGTTGATAAGCCAATCACAGGGCTGGAAACTCTCAGTCTCGGGAGAGAGTATTCACATAGGCAGGATGTATGTTCCACCTTTCCTGAGGGATACGTCTTTCAAAAGTATCCCTCAGGAGAGATGGAACATACATCCTGCCTGTGTGAACTCTCTCGAGAGACTGAGAGTTTCCAGCCCTGTAATGGGCTTATCAACAGCCAATCAGGAGCGTCGTAAGGGACGGGCCTAGACATCAAATGCACGGTTGATGTGAATCAACTATAGTAAAAACATCTCCTGGGATACAGTGAAAGAGAGGGGTTAAGCTCGAAGATATACTACAGTTCCTCAAGGAATTAAGGGGCGGTTTTCAGGAATGTTATCAGTGATGTCAATGGCGGACAAGCAGCTTTACAAGGTGAGAATAGAATCGTGCAACCCCTCATAGTGCCTTATTGAAAGTGGCAGATAATCTTCACGAGTCATATGAATGTAGACACGAGTTATCCACGGGCAGGGCGTAAAACAAGACCACCGTTTTGGTAAAATCCTGTAGTCCACATTCTTTACCTTTTCAAAATTGGGAAAACATCCGGTAGTCCACATTCTTCACCTTTTCAAACTGGGAAAACAAAGACAACTCAGCAAATACCTCTGCAGTACTGCAGAAATCAAGGTGGCAACAGTTCAATAAATTTCACAACCTAGACCTCCAAATAGACTTATACAATGGCCAGAAATTGTCCACAGTCAGAAATTGTCCACAGTAAGCCGAGATTTAATTAGCTATTTACAGAAAATTCCATCTAAATTCCCATAAAAAACAAAAATAATGAATAAACTTAATCCTATCATTTACCCATCCACATGCAGATATTCAAACTTTCGAAGAATGACAACGTGGAGAGAGAGAGAGAGAGAGAGAGAGAGAGAGAGAGAGAGAGAGAGAGAGAGAGAGAGAGTAAAGAAACTGCTACCGCAGGTAAGTATCAGAATTAACAAACAGCTACCGCGGATTGGTACAGAACAAGTAAATGTCAACTGGAGAAAAAATTGTTGCAACAAAGATGACTGACAGATGTATAAGTAGAGTCAGAAAAGAGACCAGGATAACCGGTCAGCAAGTGGTGGTAAAGAATCATGAACCAATTACACGAATCCCATGGCATTTCTAGGTTTTAAGATATTCCTGACCTAGTTCAGAAATGAAGGAAGAAAACCTTGTAAACAAAATGAAAATAAATATTGCAAATTATCAAACCAACAAATCTGATCTTCACTAAGGATGTAATTGAACCCCCTAACGCATACAAACTTCGCCTATCTTATACAGGCTTTCCCACAAGGGCAGTGGAAGGTGGGAAGGCTACATTCGTTACCATTCCGACTCTCAACAAATATTTCGATAACAAGCCTCACGGCACTCTCCATTCGGCAAGCGACCAATCACAATAAACTAACTGCCTATTACAAAATTGCTGCTTAGGTCAACAAACCTAAAAGGTTTAGGGGAACGTGAACTTATCCCTCCATGTATAGTAAGTACATCTAAGCGTGCGTCTATGTATAGTACTACATCTAAGCGTTCGTCTATGTATGTGTGAGTGTGTCTGCGTATCCCGAAGTTTGCAAATGCAGGAATATATTACGCGTACATATTTTATTAGATCAACTCCGTACATTTACAAATTTTCTTCACTCATACCTGAAAGCTCTCGTCAGTCACTGAAGTCTTGCCATATCTTTGTGCACGATACAGTAGATTAGTGCTATGCCTTCAGCCTTCTATGATATGCAAACTATATTTATCGTTGATAAATACTGAAAGCATACACTTGCTTGCAAATGAGTGTTTTGTTTTTAGACATTATTATTCACATACATACATACATACATACATACATACATACATACATAAATATATATATATATATATATATATATATATATATATATATACGCATACATACAAATATATGTATATATAATGATATATATAGTGTGTATATCATGCAATTTATATGCAATATAATTATATATATTATATATATATATATAATATATTATAATATATGTGTTGTGTGGTGTGTGTGGTGTGTTTGTGTGTGGTGTATTTGGGTTGTGTGGCGTGTGTTTGGTGTGAAGCGTGTGGGTGTGTGTGAAATAACTGTGTAGGTGAATATACATGCTGAGTATATATACCAACAGACTATCATGCGCTCAACTATTTTTGTTTTTGAATATCACCAGCTCCACGTTTTCTTTGCGTTGTTTCCCCTTCGTCTCATCCAATCACCGTAAGTGAGAGTCATATCCTTAAACTTCGCAAAAGTTAATCTAACATGATTCTCCGCCCCACTAGTTACGGCTATATCCGCAGAATATTCCTCCTCCCAACACGCGAAAATAAACTGTTCCTGCGAACACGAAATACCAGACCTCTCTCTCTCTCTCTCTCTCTCTCTCTCTCTCTCTCTCCTCTCTCTCTCTGTTCCAGTTTATATATAAACCATAAATACTATACAAATCTCAAAGTAAGACTCCTCTTGGATGTGTTTTAATATTTCACCCTCTAATTCCCTATTAGTATTTATGTATATGATGCATCGACATCTTTGGTATGATAATGGTTTACCCAGGAAATGTTGATGACGCAAAAACGAATGTAACATGATAACGATCTGCTGTTCTTTCACATCGCATTCTTCATGGAGGACTGTTTGTTTGTTTGTTTGTTTGTGTGGTGTTTGTAAGTTGCATGGAATCAGTGGTTATTCAGCAACGGGACCAACAGTTTTACGTGACTATCGAACCACGTCGAGAGTGAACTTC
>NC_087200.1:164247963-164260463 GCF_015104395.2 Macrobrachium nipponense
TTACATTAATTTGGGGTAAATTTGTGTACCTTGTCCTTGATATTCCAAAGCCGGAATTTAGAGATCGTTTTGCAGAAATTATGCCTCATTTCGAGATACATCCGAATAACAAATTGGAATAATGACATCTGGAACGATATAAAAGCTCCTCGTTGCTATAAATGACCAATTCATGTGGCCCATTCCTTTCCAAGTAAAAGAAGTAAATGTCTCCTAATGTCGGCCAATTCATAAAATTTTGGTCTGGAGGCCACGAGGAAGATCACTACAACGTATAAATTCATTGTCATACAGTGGTATGGAAACATGAAAAATGAGACATAACAAGCTGTTATTGAGGTTAAAATTTAGAAGAAACAACACGGTCTAGCAGCAAATAAAAAATCACTCCTATGGCAAAAGAGTTCGACGAACAAATGCTAATTGAAAACGTACCAATTACGGCCTTTTAGTTTCTAGACGCACTTGTAATTCGTCACTTTATCTAAAAGAGAAGATTCCCTTAATTATATAGCTACAACTTCCTCCACGAATAAATCATGTACTACAAGGAAAAAACCTACCTCACCCAACTAAGACAAAATAAGTATCAAAAAGAAAATAACGTTGTTAAAGCTCCATTTCCCATTTGTTATTGCAAGAGAAACAAAAGACTATAGTTTTAAATAATGGAATAATTTAAATTTCATAAGTGATCTTAAACATAAATGGATGGGGGTCGTGCCTAAAATTATCCAAATGGTCATAAAGTAAAAAGGTGTTAAATAAATTGAAACGTCCTAATATAGTGCAAGTCAACAACAATGAAAATGGGTAAGCAAATCTACAATCAGGCGATGTCGTCTTAGTATTTAGTATCAATCACTAAATTTAAAGTCATAATCAACCGACAGACTATGATAAAGAGACGGTGGTATCATCAAAGCCGACAAAGACAGGAACAATGACAAAGGTATAAACAAATCAAATATAAGCTAGCTTTCCTGGTTTCCAATAAACCTGTTAAACTGAATACGAATTACTGTTAGCAAGAGACAAGAATGCAATATTGACCTGGGGTGAAAAATCCAATATACTGCAAATGGACTGACAATCCTACACAGTTCTACAAAAATCTGAGTTACGCGTTTCACATTCAGTATATATACATAAAACACACATGAAAGTTCATGCTCCCTTTTTCGGGTTCTAAATGCGAAATATATTCATTAATTGCATATTATTTAGTGATAAGTTTAAAACGACAGCTACGTAGTTTTAAGTGTGGAATATTTATTAAATTACAAACATTAGATATATTATAAAATCAAAACAAAGAAGGCTAATAATAATAATAATAATAATAATAATAATAATAATAATAATAATAATAATAATAATAATAATAATAATAATAATAATAATAATAATAATAATAATAATAATATTGCTAAAAATGCAGCAAGGTTTCAGAACGTAGTTTTTTTTACAGAATTGGAAACTTTTTATCCATGAAACTCAGTAATAAAATAATTAGTGACTCATGGTATGACAATTCTCTACTCAAGTTATTCTGACAGAAAAGTGGAATTTCCTGACCCAGAGTGTAGTCCTTTTTTTTTTTTTTTTTTTTTTTTTTTTTTTTTAGGTCAAGACCAGGATAAGAATAGTGATTTAAATTTGAACAGTAAGAAAAGAAGCAAGTACCGTAAAATAACCACTTCTGAACTGGTATACTAGTGAGATAATTTTGGATCGCGCACATTCCTCGAGGACACAGCCAGGGAAATGGATAAGATAAAAAATCTTCATCCCAAACTAAAGGAAAATAAGCAAGAACTAAAAAATAAAACAAAATAAAAAGAATGAGATATAAACGAAGACCAAATTAATTGAATATGATATTAGAATAAATCAAATTAATAATAATAATAATAATAACTCAAGGGGACCATAATATGCTTTTTCAACCTAATATGAGCTCTCTGCACTTCTTGAAAGTGAATAATAATAATAAGTAATAATAATCTAATAATAATAATAATAATAATAATAATAATAATAATAATAATAATAATATCAAGTATACGAAAAAATGAAGTGTAATGTGTCTTCTCTACATTTTTCTAATCGGTTTTATATTAACGCTCATGATATAACTCCAAAAGTAATACTCGTTTATCTCTAATATGCTGGAATATTAATAAAGATGGTATCTAAATGTTTGTTGGCCCACTTTAACTTATTTGCTCAAAAATTTGACAATTACAAGGGAAAGGGAAGGAGAAGAAAATTAAATATACGTGTGTGTATGTAAACACACACACACACACACACATATATATATTATTGTAGCTGATTTCCATCCTTAGTTTTGTAACATTCACTGGCCTTGCTAAATATTAATTTTCTTTTTTACTTAGAGCGAGAGAGAGAGAGAGAGAGAGAGAGAGAGAGAGAGAGAGAGAGAGAGAGAGAGAGAGAGAGAGTGGTATGGTATTTTTACACATGCCTGGTTGTCTGTCCTCTAATTTAGTGAAATATCTACTAATATTCAGTCTAGGAGAGTAAGCAATTTTACTTGCATAGCGGAATTTTCAGACTATACTATCTTCCTGACAAATAATAATAACAATACCACTAGCCAGAGAAAGTGTAATACCATGAATATTAAACAGAGTGGGGTAATTTCTTTGTCGTACAGATAGATGAAAAAAAGTTGGGGGAAGTCCAGAAAGCGTTATATTTATGAAGGACACGCACATGCATGTTATGCATGAGTATTTACCTATGTATAAAGACACAAGCTCCGATAAAAGAATTCTTATGGCTGACCTGCAATACAAGTGTCCCATTCATATGCCTTAGAAGGTTATATACATCGCAACCATCAATGTACGAGAATTCCATTTTTTTCCCCACCGTAAACCCCTTCTCTTTCTCTCCCCCTCTGTGGAAAAAATGCTGGAATAAAGACAATTTTCAATTCCTTAAAACGCGCACTAAATTTCTTCCTTGTCATTCTAAAAATCATGCTTAAGGTGCGGAATAACCAAGAGTAGCAGATCACCAGGGCCTTCTATTTTCCATAAAAAGTAATCAGTCCTAAAGTCAGGATAACTAATTTCTCACGATCACGCCCAAAGCTAAACTTGCACTGCTACCTATAAGTAATTGGGTATCCCGAGGGGAAAAAAAAATGAAGGTTCTACCACAAAGCGACAACCTTGGTAAAAATCTTACCAAAACGTAAATACTTATGATTTCCACCAATGATTAGGCTCCGACAAAGACAACAAGAACAAGAGACTGTTGATTTACAATGCAAGACTGAGAAAATATTAAAATACTATAACTGATACCGGAAAAGAAAACACGAAAACTTGACGAGAGGGGTATAGTACAATTTAGGTCAAAAGAACAAATAACCGACGAATGAAACAATGTTCTAATTCTAATTCGACATAGACTGTCATTTTACGAGAGGCGAAATGACCAAAGGGGGCTTTACCACGAAGTCTACAATATTTTCATGGGATGCTTGACAATAATGACACCCATAACTTTAGGGGAAAGAGAGAGAGAGAGAGAGAGGCGCGGTGAAATCATGAGAATATGCCCATACAAATAATACCAGAACTGATTGAACCCACCCACAGGCCAGGAGGAGTCACAAACATTGTGTATAAACAAAGCGAAAAAGTGCTGGCCCTGTGGTGTTGGTGGTGGTGGTGGGGGGGGGGGGGGGGGGGGGGGGGGGGGGTGGGGGGGGGGGGGGGGGGGGGTGGGGGGACATAAAACGCTCTTAATGCTCCATTACGTAAACATTACGCACATTCTGAACTGACACCGCTGCCACTAAATTTGCAAAACATGATTACAAATGCCGTGTGCTAAACATTTGCTCCTTTTTTAATTAGCACTAATATACATTTTTAATGGGAAGCTGCCTAGGGAAGGGAGGGGGAAGTAAGATGAGAGGAGGGGGGGAGGGAGAAGCTTGTGATAGTTTCAATTCAAAACGCTATACAATTTTTGGGTCGTTGCTTCCGCTGAATCGTAAAGTAATGTTTTAGTGCCCGGAGGATGAAAGAGAGAGAGAGAGAGAGAGAGAGAGAGAGAGAGAGAGAGAGAGAGAGAGACCGTGGGTGGATTTAGCGTAATCAGTTTTGTAAATGCCACGTTAATGAAAAAAACATTCATCGGTAGTGTAATGGATATTAGTACAGGTGACTTGCTGAAGACAATTCAATAGTGATAATTATGAAATGACAAAGCAGTATTTCCCGAAAACCGGATTGAATTTACGGTTATCAAGCCCCACATGGAATAATGAAACATGGAAATACATGTTAGCTAAATCCTAAAATTCCAAGTGGTTACAGCCATACCTGAAGAAACCTAATCCAAACTGCTACATGCAAACGGCTGTGCAAACTAAGTGTAAGTTGCATCTGATGGAAGTGATGACTTCCGATTCATATGTAATTCTTCGGAGCAATCGAGTTTTCTGTAAAGCGTATAATGCTGTATGAAACTCTCAGCCGCGTCTCATGAAACTCTCACCAACACCCAGGTGGTGGCTCGTGTTGTTGGCACCTACAGCGGAGTCAGACGCATGATCTTGACTAACTTTAACCTTTAATACAATACAAACTACTAAAGCCAGAAAGTTGCAATTTGGTACACAAAAAGCCTTCTCAATAGCCGTCTTTTAAAACAGAGAACTAAAACTCTAAGCTCACGGATGCAAGGATCCAGAACAAGTTTATTAACACTGGAAAAAATGAGTTTAGTTTGCCTGCCACCCATTCCCTTTGGCATCTTGCCACCTCGCTGTCCAAATTCTTAGACCGAGTTTTGCGGATTTTCACTTTTCACATATTTACGAATTCTTCCAACCACATACTGTGAGGGTCTAAATATGTCATTCGCTGTTCTGTTTCAGGATTTCCGTGATAAATGAAGACAGGATTACACTAAACAGAATTCCCTCAGAAATATGCGAATGGGCAAACCCTTCATACTCCCTAATAAACAGAAAATTTGTTAAAAATCGGTCTCCTAATCTACCACACAAACCGCCGAAAGCCCTATTAACAACACTGTGAATAATGAAATGACTATTAAAACCATAATATACTCCGTCATGAAACACATAAAAAGCTATTATGAAAAAGTACAGACTACTTTAACTGGATAAAATACATTTTAATTTTGCGTAATAAAAACATTTAGAGATTTAAGTTTTTAAAGCAAACTATATAAGCGTATCTATGAAATTTATATATATATATATATATATATATATATATATATATATATATATATATATATATATATATATATATATATGTAACTATGAAGAGCCAACAAATCACGGATTTCCCAAAATAAATAAGTGCGGTATAATTCAGTTCATGGTTACAAAATATTTCTCAACAAATGAAAAATATGATGATAGAATCTCCGATATCCAACACCCACGAACCCCCCCCACAAAAAAAAAAAATTGAAAAATAAAATCTCATTATATATCTTCGATCTAATTCAGATCGACTGGAAAAAATGAAAGGCTTGGTGAGGTCAAGGGAAAAAGAATTGTAGAAAAAGACCACATTTGCGGATTTTGTGATGAGGTATAATTGCTTCGCCGGATTACATTAATGGAAATCCCAGGAATAGATTATGGAATAAATTCGAATCTTTCATATAGACTTTACCTCGTTGCAAAGCCATTACCGGGGACATTACAGGGTGATATAAACACCATTCTCGAAATAGTCCGTACAGAATGTCCGTCATTGTTTTTGTGTTACTGTGATTCAAAGACTAATAATTAATGTGTATATATATATATATATATATATATATATATATATATAATATATATATATATATATATATATATATATATATATATATATGGTATCCAAGTACGGAGGAGTGGCTGTATGAAATCTTATGCTCATGATTCTTGAATATATAATATATTATTATTTCACGATACCAACAATATAGGGCCAATACCAAAAGACAGCAAGAAAAAAATAAAAAGGTTACACAGAACAGAACCTGAATAATACTTATACAACTTTACCTGTGAATAGGAAATAAAAGGGTCTGTCGGCTTTTAACTGAATGATTTAGTAGAAATTCATGAACAGATTGTAAAATGCATAACACTTCAGATTATCTACACAAAATAAAAATATTCACACAAAATAAAAATATTCTTTCAACTAAATGTCTCGGAATAAAAATCACTGATATTGTTAATTCAACAAAGCTATTAAAGAGTAATGTCAAGGCAACGTCCAGGTGCCGATTCGCTGAAATGCTTTAGCGCAAAATTCAATATCTTTACGTTTCACGGAATCAGGATATGGTTAGCAAGCACCGATGACAGACTCAAGCAAAAAAAAAAATTTTTTATCCTCTTAATTGTCAGGCACTCTTCATTAATAAATGCTAAGAAAAGTGTGTATATATATATATGTGTGTGTGTGTGTGTGTGTGTGTGTATACACACACACACACACACATTATATATATAGATATATATATATATATATATATATATATATATATATATATATATATATATATATATTATATATATATATATGTGTGTGTGTGTGTGTGTACATAGTACATATATACATATATACATACATACATATATATATATAATATATATATATATATTAATATATATATATATATACTTAAAACAAGGGAGCAGAAGGCATATACCAGTAGTCTTGTTAGTCTTGTAAGGTTTATTTTCAACATACTGACGCAACGTTTCAAGACTAACGTCTCATTCTCAAGCTAAAAATGAAAACAACATAAGATGAAGATGTGTATTGGCTGATTAGAAGATCTACAAAAGGGAAAAATACATATATATTCAATATTAAAAAGAGACAACGAAATATGCCTCAGGAAAGGACACACACACACACAGACAATATATATATATATTATATATATATATATATATATATATATAATATATATATAATATATATAATATATATAATATATAATATAATAGATATATATATATTATATAATATATATATATATATATATATACTATATATACATAGATAAGCATGTATGTATGAAACAATGATTTTCGGCAAGTATTTAAGATTCTCCACCTTAGCAGTGACAGTACCTAATCGACTAAGTACCATACGTTGAATTCCGTAGGGGCAAATTGTGTCCAAAAGGAATGGGAACACTGCTCCTTCTTCACAAAGAATTTGAACTCTGGCCCTCCTGTTACAACGAGAAAAATCATAACCACTAAACTACTATACGGAAATAAAGTTTGCTTCAGTCGCACAAAGGAAGATTGACTGGGCAGGGTCCGTTAAAACTCACTGCGACTCTGTTGGTCTAATCGATGATTTATGTACCTGGTTGTTATCTAATTGTGCTGAGGTACAACTAAGTTTTATAAGGCCATGATGCTAGTAAAGGTTTTGAATTTTTTTAGCGTTGATAACACAGTATGCAGATAAAGCAACTCTCCTCTGCGGCAAAATTGTCGTTGATGAAAGAGGTTAAATTATATTAATTTGTAAAGCTTTACCTACAGGAGAGAATGAGATGAATTTGTGCAGCAGCTAACGCCAGGTCATTTTCTCTGTTTTTATCTGTACAACACTACTTGAATATTTTGAATTCCTACAATAAGAGCTACTGGCTTTTCTTTTGGCTTGTGCCACATATTCAAGGATACGCCCTTTCTCCTCAGAGGTGTTTGTTCCAGAGGACTTAGTCCTTTAGCTTGTCAGCTGAATCTTGGATAAGGTCTCCTTCCCCTACAAATGACACCTGCGTCCAAAAGTTGCATTGCTAATCCAGCTTTAGTACGGATCAACAATATACACTGTGTATATCCTCAATAGCAACATAATCGACATCTGACTGTTGTGAAAGGGGTTGCTCAATTTAATTGTGAACTCAGTTACCTGGTAGTTGTCCAAACTAGCCTTGGAAAGATCACAGGGCAAATTGCTAAAAGGATTCTACTTATTTGAAAACGAGTATAAATCCATTTGTTGTTATTACCAAATTTTCATGTCGGGTTTATTTTTCTCTCTAACTTTGGGGTTTCATCTCATACCTCACCCCTCGATAGGACTGAATCCAAGACTATTCGCGTGTTTACTGATCCACATTCTTGTCTAATCCTCCTACCCTCTCCACTTGAAATTTGAATGGAGAATTTCCCTTACTAACAGTCGACCCCGTAAAACCAATCAGGCGCCCTCCTCCTACAGTCACCCTGGATATCTGTGATACCCCGGCTGCAGGGTCCGTGAACGTTAAACCACACATACTAATTAAAAAAATATGATACAGAAAATTTATTAAAAATATATACAAGTATACGTTCATTAACGATAAATTCTGTTCAAAGCTGAACAGATGCGCGCGGTGTTCTGATTTAGAACATTCTTTACGTGCGTGAAAGAAGCTTTACGTTCTGTTTTTTATAGTTTTTCTTACGCCTTGATATAAGAACACATATTGCAAATTCAATTAAAACGTCAAAAATCATTACTGAATCATTAATCAAGATAAAAAAAAGAATTCTTATGGGTCATAAATAAGAGACGAAGTTAATACTTCAAAAAGAAAAATAATAATAAAAAAAAAAGGAAGGAACATCTACGAAGAAACTTCAACGCTATTTATGGCTGAACTTTGATTGAATTCTCAGTATGATACAGCGTCCGAGGAAGAGGACCCAAAATAGGGGAGAAAGTTTGTACAAAATGAATAGGTTTTTCGGTTGAATTCAATCACCAGTGGATCACTTTAATGAATATGCGTTCTTCCCAAGACAAACGGCTCGTGCCTGGCGCTAATGTCTTCATATACCGCTGAGAGCGTTTCTTGGCAATTTCGTCTTCTTTCGTACGTTTTCAGCATTTTTAGTCCTTACGGATCCCCTTTTTAAAGCGGATTCAAGAAAACACTACCAGTGACGAGGAACATTAGCTTGGCTGTGCATGATCTACTGGACACATGTTAATAATAATGCTACAATAACAGATTGAGGATGTTTTAAGGATTAGGGCATTTCTTCAAAAAATGCATCCAAATATGGTACTCTGGCAACACGTGATGTAAATGTTCCCCCACAACATGAAAAACTGAAATGCCCGCACCGACCTCCGTCCTCATTTGAACACTAATTTCCAGGTATATTTCAACGCAAGAGCTTTACAAGTTTACAGTCGCCGTGAAAAATCTCCACCGAAAGTTTAAAACAAAAATATGTTCCGTGGCGGAACTTCTGAAGTTCCAGAATATTTCACAGACTGGGAAAGCTCGTATTAAGGTCACGTGAATCAAATAAACCACAATATTTCACAGATGAAAATATGCTCCGGTAAAATTAGTTTCTGCGTATTCTCTTTATGTTTATGGGATCATTTTTTCTTGTTGTAATGCATAACAATAGAGGGGCAAAAAATTCAAGTGCTCGCCGTGAAGCTTGTTTTAAGGCTCCAAGGGGAGAGAGAGAGAGAGAGAGAGAGAGAGAGAGAGAGAGAGAGAGAGAGAGAGAGAGAGAGAGAGAGAGAGAGAGAGAGAGAGAGATGAGTGCTGGCCAACCCATTTCTTGTATGTAAACATCTAGCAGATTACCTGTTTTCTTAAATCAAAATCAGAGCCAACGTACTCTTCTTTTATATCTTTCTTTGTTAATCACTCCTTATTCCGTTATTAACGTTTATATACGATACAGCAGTACATTAACTGAGGCAGGATGAATAAAAGCAATGAAAAAAAGATGTCCAGTTTTGTTTCATACTTCCACAGGGTGACATCGACATATTTGGTCTTGGCCAAGTATAGTCATGACTCAATATGCATAGCATTTTATTTCATTTTTTTTTTTTTTTTTTTTTTTTTTTTTTTTTTTTTTTTTTTTTTTTTTTTTTTTTTGTAAGGTGCACTTTTGATTTTCTATCACTACTACTTGTGTAGCGAAAACATGGGAGATAAACAAGACAACTACATAATTTAATTATGTGGACATGCGCACAAGCATATAACCTACGGAAGGCTCTCCATTGAGGATGGAAAATTTGCACACCTGAACGAAAACATCATGAGCTAAAATATCTTTATGACTTGGTATTCCGCCTTTGAAGTTACTTCTTACCCGGATATCAATTTGCATTCTCTGTCAATTACCTCAGCTGGTATTTCATTTTCGCATGCGCCCTTGGGCCGGCATTAAGAAGGGGAAAAAAAAAAAAAAGTACATTCCATGCACTTGGCCAGGCAGCCATTGGTACCAGATACCTGCAACGGTATTCCGTGATTTGCATCTAAAACCTCATGAATTGTTTGAACCAGATGACTTACCACTTACCACACAGATTTACCTTAACATAGTAAGCAAAAGGTTCATTAATTAAATGCAATGTTAATGTAACCGTGGTGGTCATTTTTCTTCTTTTCTCCGGTATTGGTCACTTTCGAAACATTATGGATGGTTTACATGAAACTGAACTTTACATCCTTCTTTACTTCCGTTAGCATCTCATTAAAATTCTTTTCTTACTTCCGTGTTCCTTTTCATCTCTAACAAAAAGGCAATTACTTCAAGATTAGGCCCCACTTCCCCCCCGCCCCCCGCCCCTTTCTCTATTTTTCATTGTGAATGAGATGCATTCTGAAGAAGGGAATTAACGTAATGGGGCCAGGCGAGAAAGGCCCCTGAACACGCATGGGGGGTCTGGGAACCACATTTCGTCCTAAAGAGGTTGGGAACCCCATTTCACCCCCCACCCCCCACCCACACCCCCCCCCCTCAAAAAAAAAAAAAAAAAAAAAAAAAAAAAAAAAACTGCACAACTCGCTCTTCGATGCACTATGCGTCCATCCATCTCCTTTTGGGGAGAAATGGGGTTCTCAACTCCTTCAGGACGAATGGGGGTTCCCAGAGCCCCCCATGCGTGTTTAGAGGCCTTTCTCCGAGGGCCCCATTACGTTAATTCCCTCCTTCAGAATGCATCTCATTAAGACGCAGCTGCTGACGGATGCCCGGCTATAAAGAGCCTGATGGCCGCGTGAGATGCAAATGATAACCCTCATGCAAGATCACTATTTATATCTCTTTTGTAGGTTCTACCCGACGAAGATTAGCCTCGGAGAGAGTAATTACCAGAGATGTATTAATAATCTCATCAAGATATAAGTGGGAGCAAAAAAGAATTTTATTTTCTGAATGGCAAGTGAGGCCATAGAAGCTCCGAATGCAAAACCACAAGCATAAAACACTTCCCTCAAGTCAAGCAAAAACCATTCTCATTTGCTCAAATTTATTTATAGTTAAAAATGTCATTAATAGATTCAGACGCTGTCCTCATGATAGTAATCATTCACCTTACGTACTCGGTGATTGATGATCACAATGTATCAAATAAAATATATTGCTTTTAACGTATTTCGAAAGATTTTTATAAGAATCCGGTGTAAATCCTACGCGTGCTGCAATTATGGTCACATCGCCCACTGAAAGCAATGAGAATATTTACTGTTTGTTTTATTGCATCATAATGCTACTTGTAAAAATGACCAAAGTACCCTAAACAAACTGGGACAACCGGTCTCTTATCCTCTCTTGGAGCTCTTTTTAAGAACGTTAAAAAGAATGAATATCACTTTTTTTTCTCTAACTCTCGTCTCACCACTGACCATTATATTTCTTCTACCTGTCCTAATTTAAATGACGTAATGATTAAAAAAAACAATGGGTTCGTCTCCACTGAAGAGATATAAAACCATTAAATCGGTCCGTTTTTATTTTTCCGATGTGACCGAACAAGGTTTGCGTTTTAAGTCGTTCCAAATATTTCGCATGAAAAACTTACCCTAGTGTAATGTCAACTTAAATTTATCAGCAAAATGCAAGTGAGTTCAGAAAATCAATATGAAAGACAAGGAAGGGGGTAAAAGACGAGGGAAAAAAAAACACGGAGAAAAACCACATTCTAACAAGAAATCAGTATGAAATGGTAGATGGTGAAAAATCAAACAGAAACTAGTTTTCCTGTGTTTTATTTTACAAAAGCCTCCCCTCCCTTTTTACCGAGTAATTCAACCTTCAGTCTTCTTCTTAAGTAATCAACAGGTTTGAGCTTTTTAAACGGACTAAAATACAGTAAATTATAACGAAGTACAAATATTTATTTAGTACAAAATATTGTTTTAGTCAAAAACTCAGATTACCACTACAATCATCATACAACTAAAATAAATTACCAAAGATACTCCCAGTCGCTTTAATATATCATAAAATAGTATATATAAAATATATATATATATATATATATATTATATATATATATATATAGTGTGTATGTATGTATATGAATATATTAAAGTTCCAGAGTATCTTTGATATATCATTTCAGTTGTAGGATAATTATAGCGTTAATCAGAGTCCTTGATTAAAAGATTATTTTGTACTATAAAATCTA
>NC_087200.1:164262963-164275463 GCF_015104395.2 Macrobrachium nipponense
ACTGCCTGAAATTTCAGGCAGATAACGGAATGCACCTGGGGATATTTAATCGCCGCAGGGCTAGCACTAAAAACAGTAAAACAGTGACTCGCGAACACTGTTTCTCTGTGTTAGCATTAGCCCTTGGGGGATCAAATGTATTTCGTTGTGTTTAGTACTAGCCCCTGGGGGAGCAACTGTCCCAAAGTGCGTTTCGCCATCTGCCTGTAACACACACACACATATATAGATATATGTAGATATATGTGTGTATGTGTGTGTATATATATATATATATATATATATATATATATATATATATATATATATATATATATATATATATATATATATTCGCTCTGAATTCCGCACGATAAAAATATTTCTTTTTATCAGCGCTTGTATTCTCTTCGTCAGATGTTCATCTATTTTCTGAAAAAAAGCAAAAAAGAAAAAAAACTGGAAGTCGGCTCTCTTGATTTCTCGGCGCCCACAATTTTAGACTTTGGTGGTCTGAAGTATGCCTTAGTAATGTTCTTAACATTATTAGTAATATAATTATTTAACAATAATTCCCATTAATATTACTAAAAGCTAGTCCGATCATTATCATTATTCTTTAAATAAAATATCCACACATTTTCAGCTTAAATCACCCATATGCCCCGAAAAAAACTCTCAAACAAGCTTTTACAATACAATTCATTCATTCTCTATAATATTATTCAAGATGAAGTTTTCACAGCAGGTCAGATGGGACTGCACAGCAAGAGAGAATAATGCACGGAAATTTCACAATGTCACTTGATCAATTAAACAAAAATCAGGGACAAAAATCGGGGAAAAAGATGAGTTGACATGTTTCCTATGAACAACTTATGTAAGAGCGTTAAAACAATGCAGGCCTTCGTTTAAAAAAATTATTTGAAAAATATATATGGAATTTGAAATGTATCAAAAAACCATCTGCAAAGACTTTGAACTCTGTAATGTGTGACCGGGTTGTTCAAGGGTGTTCATCACAAAATATATAACTAGATTAAAAACTTTTGCGAGATAACCAGTTTGCCATGCACTGCTGTCCACTTATACAACGATGATTGCAAAGGTACTACAGAGAGCTCTCCGGCAACTATGGAATATCGTATTTATATTGGACTAATTTCTAATACTGACGAAATTCTTTAATCTGAAAAAAAAAGGCTTAGCAGACTCTTACCTAGCTTTGGAACACTGTTAGTTTTAAAATACATGGTTAAGCACACAGAATCTAATACATAAGGGTGCATCCCCATTACAGTAACACGTCATAAATACACATCGGTAACTTACTGCTACAGCTTATACATCAGAAACTGATTTGCAACGAGTAAACAACCATAAGAGGAGAACAGCCGGGGTTGATTAATCGTATATTGTACTAATTATGACTGAGGCTGAGGCTAAGCCAGTGATGCCACTTCATGGGAATTTCCCACTGACCTGTTGGAGAAACGAGGCTACATGGGAGGAGTTGGGAACTAAAAATTTTGTGGGAGTTGGGGAAATTTTGTGGGCATTCTGACAAAATAAAATCGGTTTGGAATACATATGTGGATCATTTCTACATGTTCCCGACCCCGGATTCGCTATCTCCTGAGCAAAGATTGACTACACATGTAATTTGTTCACGTTCATTTTTCAGTTCCCGTAAGTTTAAGCGCTTCCCAGCAGGTCGTTAACTTGTATTCAACCTATTTGTGAGATGGTATGCTGTAAGCATACCAAAGTGAATTTGTGACATGTTTTATTGGAGTGTGGACGAACCCTTAGAAATACCTGAATCCAGATTTCCATCAATCCTGTGCTTTCAAATGATTTAAGTCATAATGAGAAATTAGTTGATTATATTATTATTATTTTTATTATTCAGTAGATTAAACCTTTCATATGGAACAAGCCCACACGGGCCATCGGCTTGCAATTCAAGCTTCCAAAGAATATGGTGTACATTAGGAAGAAGTAAGAAGAAGTAAAGGTAAGCACAGAAATACAGAACATGCGTATAACTTCAGTGAAATGTGAGAATAACAACAAAACGCCAAATTTCGCATTCTTCTTGCAAGTCGACACATACTGACACAATCACAATCGGACAAGCTGCAAGTCTAACAACAAAAAGCGAAGCGGAAATAAAGAGGAAACAGAAGTAAAGTATCTCTTAGTTTTACCAGACCACTGAGCTGATTAACAGCTTTCCTAGGGCTGGCCGGAAGGATTAGATATTTTTACGTGGATACGAACCAATTGGTCACCTAACAACGGGAACTACGGCTTACTGTGGAATCCGAACCACATTATATCGAGAAATGGATTTCTATCACCAGAAATAAATTCCTCTGATTCCGCGTTGGCCGAGCCGAGAATCGAGCTTCGGCCCACCGGATTGGTAGCCGAGCGCGAAAAACACTCGTCCAACTAGGAACTTAGAGGAAACAAAAAAACGTGCATTGCGAAGTGCAAACTGATATCGTTCGAAGGTCATCTACACCACTTCAATAACACGTAACTCATCATATTACCAGCATACGGCACACAAGAGGACTTAATGAGAGATCCAAGTCCCATATGGAGTACACCCGCATAAAAGCTTTGGAAAACATGTGTCCGCCCCCCTCCCTCCCATCCCGCCCTCTCACTTTCTCTCTCTCTCTCCTCTTCAAGGGTATCAATACGCGAAATCAACGGCCACGTGTTTTAGGCCGCTTGGAACTTCCGGTTGGGAGGAAATAAAAGTAGGGCGAGAACTCGTTTTAGGGTTTGGTGGACAATGGTTCCGAGGGGAAGTAGATGGTAAGATAATATGCGCATTAACATGATGGTTAGGTTACAGATGTCCAAGACATATGTAAACGGATATTTAGAAAAAAAATAAAAAGGGGAACTGAGATAATGATGAATGGTAACAGAACGGAAAATTAAGTAAGCAAAAGTTCAGCAGTGTAAGAATCTTTCATTCTGGCACCAATTCACATATGAAGACTTAGACTTTGGGTGTGCTGACAACAACAAACTAAATGAAGAAAAAGTTATGCACCGGAAAAGGTCAAGGTGTGAAGTGCTCTGACTCCACCTGGGCGGTGGGGGGCGGAGGGGAAGTAGTGGGTTCGAGAGGGACGCTGGCTTCCAGAGGGACAAAACCTCCACACAGCTGAATCTCATCATATACCTTGGCGACCTCTCGGCGGCAGAGGTGAACCACTAACCAGGAAGAGAAAGAAAGAAAAAAAATTCTAGCATACCTTCATAAGCGAAAACGAAAGAGCGAGGATTGTGCATCTCATCCTTCAAAGTAAAAGCACGAAAGTCAAGGAGGGAGGAATAAAATCATAAGATATAAACTATCCACAAGGATGTCATGGCCTCATCTGTATAGGATTTGCCCTATCGAGACCCTCCAGTTTTCAAATATGTGATGGTATCTTGACGCTTTAATCATCACAAGCACATTCTCTCTCTCTCTCTCTCTCTCTCTCTCTCTCTCTCTCTCTCTCTCTCTCCTTGGGTAAACAGAACATTATAAGAATTTTAATAAAACGCTCCGATACCTTTCCCTCTTCCCCATTTTCGCAGATCGATCATGTCATCGCAGTGCTGGCGTTGCGCAGCGAGAGAAAGAGGGAGAGGGAGAGAGAAAATTATTCGTTTCCCAAATTGGGGAAAACACAAAATCGATGGTCTAAAAATTGCAACATCAGTGGTCTGAGTATTATAAAGATAAATACCTCGTTATTTTCAACATAATAGCTACTATAGTAGATTCACATCAACCGTGCATTTAATGTCTAGGACAGGCCCTTACGACGCTCCTGATTGGCTGTTGATAAGCCAATGACAGGGCTGGAAACTCCCAGTCTCTCTCGAGAGTTCACATAGGCAGGATGTATGTTCCACCTTTCCTGAGTCTTTCAAGAGAGGTGGAACATACATCCTGCCTATGTGAACTCTCTCGAGAGACAGAGTTTCCAGCCCTGTCATTGTCTTATCAACAGCCAATCAGGAGCGTCGTAAGGGACCGGCCTAAATATCAAATGCACGGTTGATGTGAATCAACTACAGCAAGGATGCTAATTTGACTTAACCATTTCAGCTATAATATTGTTGCTTAGATATATTATTGCATTCTACAGACACGAGAAACTTGAATAACGTCTGAGAAGAGAGGAGAGAGAGAGAGAGAGAGAGAGAGAGAATACGACACCAAAAGAAAGATTCAAGTATGGTCATAAACAGGAAAGGAATGGCCATTTTTCCTCTTTACACTCCATAAACCTTCTCCACTTCAAAAAGAAATAAGAAATGTGGAACTTATGGTCATTAAAAACTCTTATAAATAAAACTAAGACCTCTCACAACCAAAGTCTAATAAATAATTACTAAGGAAAGTTATATAACAGAAATATTACAGAAAATAGACAGAAATATTACAGAAAATAAACAGAAATATTAGAACAAATAAATAAACCAAAGAGATATGTACAGAGAATAAAACAAACTTTTACCGTTAAGAGACTTGCCAAACGAATAAGTAAAATATAAACTGAAAACATCAAGGGTGTCATAAAAAGCCAAATTTTCCTGCCCACCCTCCTGTAACTCAACGCTTATCCGGACCCGAACACACATGGTACAGAAGGTGGGAGGCAACTAGCACCTCCTTGCGGCAAGCCAGAGAACGCTTGGTGGGTTTCTTTAAGTAGTCTCGGATGTGGTGGCTTATGGGAGGGAGGGCGGAGGAGGCCGGTGTGACAAATGGAAGAATCAGAAACAAAGCGAGCACTAAAGCAGATGGACTGATAGACTGACAGATAAGCAAATCCCCTATGGAGTTAACGGCAAAAATGTTTTAGGAGAGGTTTTGACAGTTTCTAGGAGAGGAGAAAGAAATACCTTGAAAGCAACTTAAAAAAGAAGAAAAAAAGAGAGGACGTCTCCGGTACGGATGCTACCTTAGCTAACGGCTACTGCCGAGTACAACCTCCGTCCCTACCTCCTTAGCGATGGGCCCACCTGAGATAATAAGTTGCACTTAATTGCCGTCGGTATCTCTCGTAGCTATGAGCGATTAGCTAAGTGGAGACCGATGCCTTGTAAAGGAGAGCGCTTTTATGCATACTAATCGCTAATGTGCGATGCGGGGCCAGACCGGCATGCATGCAAGAAATAAAAATAAAGGGGGCATCATTTACTTTGATTTACTGGTACTCTTCGGCATTTCCAACGCGAGCTCAGGGGGAATGGCCACCATACTTCACGATGATATATGCTGGGGGAAAAAAAAGAATAAAATTTAGATCCAGCACCTGGTGGTTTTCAATCAAGGCGAAATCGGTGAGCGGCAGCTTTTGAGGGAGCATCTGATGTTACTAGTTATCCCTTAAAAGATTAAAGTAAAAGTGATCTAGACGGTTATGTCCTTAATGGTTTGCAGCCATAATGAAGACCAGTAAAGAAGCTGCTACAAGAGATAGTACTACGTCCTAGCAGAGCTATGAAAGTAGTCGTTTGCCAGGAGAACTGTGGAATAGGAATTGGTAAATTTCAAGCATACGCCAGTTTAATGGCATTTCTAAGTTAACGGAAGGTTTAAAATACATGCATTAATTTCCTCATATGATTTATTCCACGATTTGCAGTAAATGTAATTGAAAGCTTTTATTTACTTATTCGGTGAAAGTAAATTAAATATTTGCAACTCTGAAAAATTACGAATGAAGTATCATAAGCTTTGTTTTTCACGAAATACTGGTTCAGCCTTTACTCACTGATATGTATCGGGTCAGGAGGAAAATAAATTCCATAGAAAATAATAATAACAATAATATTGGTATAATGCATGCATCCAAGTGCTATAAAAGTAATCTAACGAAACCACAATTATTTAAGTTATAAAAGAAAAATTAATTTAATGCGGACACGAAAATACTGACACAGATGACAATGTAAACACGATGACATCGAGAAGATTCGAGGCTTTATGCGATCTAGAACGACTGCAGATACTAACAGTATGTTGAATATGACCTAGACTTCGGTCTTGACGTTCTTCAAAGTATTTTCAGAACTTTACCAAATGAGAAAAGTAAGTGAAAAGCTTTCTTGCTTCAATTTTCATGTCTAATGGAAATATTAGTTAAAAGGCAATTTTACTTATTTTGATTAATATGAAAAATTATGTACATGAAAACTGAAAATGTATTCTCTAACAGATACAAAATGCGAGAAAAGATTATCAGTACTATGAGTGATGGACAATGAATGAGTTAAAACCATGAAGCCCTCTTTGAAAAGCTTCAATTTTCGCCTCACAACGTAAGTTCAATATTCTTGATGTCTAAAAATTATCATTATCTTTATTATTCAAAATGAGTAAACGTCCTTTGTAACACGCCTGAACGAATATTAACTTGCAATGCACTCCCCTAAAGAATATAATGTCCATCGGTGAAATACGAGTACATTAAAAGAAGAAAATAACAAATGGATAATGATGGAACAACACACGTATATTGAAAGCAATAAAAGTTGGATGAACTAGGTCAAAGACGCATATCCCTAAAAAGCAGTGAGAAATAATTGAGCAACTCAGACTCAGTGATGAAGAAACTATTAAGGTTATAAGGTTTCATAGTGCTGTCTTTAACTGCAACTGAAGAGAGAAACAAATTAGGAATTCACATTCCCATGTATTCGAATATTCACTTCGGATAGAGACTTCACCTACACGCCTTGTGGCCTTAAAATATGGTTGTACATAATACTTACATTTGAACTCATTTTTATTTTGTAAGACATACGTTCGTATTCACTTGGATTTTGTATACGTAGGAATTCACTTTTGACTTTATACGCATAAAACTTATCTGATAGAAAAGACATTGAATTGGACACCAAATTAGTTCTCTTGGGTGAAATATGAAAATAACCAAAACAACTGATTAATATTAGTTTCTAATCCATAGTTTTTAAGGTTGCTGAGAAGAATAGTGACATTCCCGATGCCCTTTAAGTCCAAGTTCAGCCCCGATTGGGAGGGGGTGAGAAGGGGGTGAAATGTAAAAATAACCAAAACAACTGATATTAGTGTTTAATCTATAGTTTTCAAGGTTGCTGAAGTGAATAGTGACAACACTCCCGATAATAATTGAAAATAACAGATATTAGTGTCTAATCCACAGTTTTCAAGGTTGCCAAGATAAATAGTGACACTCCTGAAGCCCTTTAAGTCCAATTTCAGCCCCAGTAGGAAGGGGGAGGGGGTGAGAAGTAACTATCTTAACAGGAATGAGAGAGAGAGAGAGATAGAGAAGGAGAGTTTATCAGTTGTTGTAAAAAGAAATTTCCCGGGAAGTGGCAGGTTGGTCAGCTAGTAAGTACATAAAACAACTAGCCAATGTCGGAAAGTGTAATACCATTATCACAACGATAAGCAAAATACACAAAAACTTGACCCTCCATACTTAAGTGTCACAAGTCACTTTCCTTTGATACTTTCTATTGCAATCAAAAACAAAAATTAACTAACTTCTACAGGGAAATTTCGAAAACCGCCCCCCCCCCCCATCACCCCAAACAAACAAAATTCAATCAGGAAACAAGTCCAAGGATTAAAATTAAGTTACTGAAGAGACAGCAAAGTTCTAACTGCTCGATTTCCTACAATGAAAGCAGTATTATAATGATAATGATTTTTATATAGTGATAATGACTGTTACTGGACAAATAAATAATACGCCAAATAAGGAGTTCTGATCACATCAAGAACTATACAGTAATCCTTGCTTTCAGCATTCAATGACAGTTATAACTAATAAAGTTATAAGAGGTTTGATAATATCAAGGGAAAAAATAAACAGCGCAAAAGCGGTAAAGTCGGGTAATCATAAAAACACAGATTCTTGTAAGACGTCGGATTCGAGAAAGATAAATAGGGCTAGATCACGGCAATTAAAATACTTCGAAAATTTTTAAAACTTCTTTCATAATGGCACAAAAGTACAAACAAACAAACACCAGGCTAAACACAAAGCTAACAAAGCATCCAGTTTGAAAACTGTGAATAATCCTTAACAGTGGAAGGGAAAAACAAAAAATTAATACTTACCAATTTTTTCCACGGCGCTGTGGTGTGATTTCCATGGGGATGTGGTGTGATTTCCACAGCGATGTGCTGTGAAAATTCTGTAAAAGAGAAACGAGATATCACTAAAAGACATATTTCCAAGAAAAAATAAAGGAAAAAAAACACACACACACAAACACACGAAAATCTACAACACACTTTAAAGAATATGACTGGCTGATGAGTAGGAGACAGGAAAAACTGACTGTAAACCCTTTATGATTGAATCCTGCTGTCAGGACGGCAGAATTACTCAAAAGAGCAACACACTTCATACAGACGGAAAGATGCAGCAAAGGAACGTCACTCATGATGCATGAAAAAAATAATCATAAACGGTGAAATAAACAAACAGGAAAAGCCCTCATAACGTGATGTGACGTTACAAAGAATGACAGGCGATATGACAGGATAAGAAACACCGAAGAAGATGTTTTTTATCTCCTTCATATATTGATGAATGCATTGGCATGAAAACACTGCGACGCCCCTAGTAATTATTGTGGCAGGAGTGTCAGACACCGAAAGGAAGCCACAATAGAACATAGAAGTGTTGATACTGGAAACACGAAGTGTACAAAGCTGTTGAATAGGAGTTTTTGTTGCAAGGGCTTCTTACGGCCATATTAAGCAATTGCAGTAAAAACTTGTGTACAAAGCCGCTGAATAGAAGTTTTTACTGTAAGAGCTTAATATGGAATGGTAATGAAGTCCCGGTAAAAAAAAATGTTTGGGAAAGACGAGTTCCTAACCATTGGTATGCATTTCACAGATCGTTGAAAAAATATCAGACCCAACAATGATATGCGATAACGTCCTTGAAAAAACAAACAAAAAACTGTAGGAGATTAAAGGATATAATGAGCTTTGTAATGAGTTTTCAAACCTAAAAACCATTTATCATAAATCAGATGGTAACGTATTGAATATAAACTGTTATTGTTTCTTCCCCCTTTCTTTTTGCATCTTTGCTTCGTTTGCTATTTTCCTTTAGCGAACAATCAGGGGGAAGGAAGCACGAAAAAAGAAAACGCATTATATCAAAGCCAATGCACTAAATTTTACAAGACATAAACACTCAACGTCCAACATGGAGACGATCATAAGCCCTGTAATCGAGTTTCACTTCAAAAGGCGACGCGAAGCGAAGGGGACGTTATTATTTAAGATGACTGACGCCCCTAAGAAGTCCCTGTACGGAAGCAACGTGACTCTTCAACTCGAACGCAACTGAAATTAATCCCTTCGACCATTTTTTAAGGAGTTGTCAACATCCTCGCCGCGTCTCCTAAAGGGCTTCGTAGAACAGATTTCAATTACTCGTAACATATAAAGTTCAATCGGTATATCATTTCCTCCGTAATGACAGTTTATAATTTAAGATCAGTCCAATATTAAAGGGCATGGCGCATGAATGCGGTCCTCGGGGTAATAAATACCGGGGAGAGAGAGAGAGAGAGAGAGAGAGAGAGAGAGAGAGAGAGAGAGAGAGAGAGAGAGAGAGAGAGTTTTAAATTTATTTTATACCTATTACTTCCTGACAAAGTGTTATTCTCCTTTAACATATGAAAAAATTCCGAAAGCCTCTCAAGTACGTTGAATGTGAAAATTCGAAATACAACCCTAAGAATGGCTGGTGCATTATTTGATGATACAAAGCCCACATATATACACATGCAAATCAGAAAACACTGAAAAGAACTGTTATGGTTTCATTTTCCAAGATGTGTAAAGGGCCAACAAAGAAATGGTTCTATTGATGAGCAACTCAATTGCTTGCAGTGATTGTTAAGTATAAATCAATAAACATAAATATCAACCTTGGAATAAAGAATGATTTCAGGTGAAAATTCTAGCTAGATTTCATCGGGGAATTTATTGAAAAGGAGGCATAATTATAAAGATAACTGGGATGGTATGGCGCACAGAAAGATCGTAACTTGCCATAGTGCAAAGGGATTAGTCATCTTGATATCAGCAAAAAAAAAAAGATGAGAGAGAGAGAGAGAGAAGAGAGAGAGAGAGAGAGAGAGAGAGAGAGAGAGAGAGAACGACGACCTCGGTAGCAGAAATTATATAACGCTGACCACTAAAAATAATAATCGTACTGAATATCCCAATATTTATACTTCTGAGTAATGATTTATGAGATTCTAATTAATTTCTCGTATTGTCGCGACACCTGATTTGCTATTCAAACATAATTTTTCCATACTGAATCAGCAGCCCTCCATATACAAAGTTTTATCATAACTTTACCATGCCAAACAACCATTCTAGTGAGGACACAACGAAGCGTTATATCCTTCGGCAAAATTCTAATTTGGTGGGCTATATTATTAAGCCAGTTTTAATGATGCCGGCGTTTTGAAATTATTTATTGTGAACAAAGCAATCTGTGTTGGAAAATGCAATTTTAATAGGCTGATTGCAAATAAGACTTTGGAAATAGGTATTACCCTTAAATAGAAAAAAAAAAATACCATAAAAAACAAAAAATCTTTTCCCCTACGAAAAACCAGTCTTTACTTTTAAGGAAAAACACAGCTGTCAACCAGAGAATACGAATGGAAAAGTAACATTCTTCCAAAGAGAGTCGCAAAAAAAAAAAAAAAAAAAAAAAATGCTAGAATTATAACGTAACGAAAGACGGGTAATTAAAACCCTATCAGCAGATTCCAACACAACACAAAATGAGTATTCGCTGACGCTGGTATTCAAAAGGTTATTCTAATTGAAATATTCTCTACTTATGGTCAATAAAGTCCCGCTACTCCGCAAGGAACCGCTGATGGCAGTTTTTCAAGGAGGCTGAGCACCGTTTCTTAAGGGTTACGTAGCTCTGGACTGTAATAAACAAAGATACATCCATCCACGCAAACATACCCTGTACACAGTCACATACACACATACGTATATATAAATAAAGGTTTTGCCAAGGAGGAAAATGAAAGGCGAGAGCGCCAATAACTTTCGGTCTAACACGACCCTTTACTTAGGCACAAAAAAGGGTCGTGTCAGACCGAAAGTTCTTGGCTCTCTCGTCTTTCATTTTCCTCCATGGCAAAACCTTTATTTATACATAGCAGCACGTTTTATATACTTAGTGATTAAGTTGTTCATACACGTATATATATATACGTGTATTTATGTATGTATATATATATGTGTGTGTGTGTGTGTGAACGCGTGCGCTGAGGGAGAAGGGCTCATTTACTTATATGGTACACCAACTGTTTCAGTTATGCTTTTAACGATACACTTTTCCAATAAGTTTTGTAACTCTAAGGGACAGGCCATATTCTTGGTAATAATAATAATAATAATAATAATAATAATAATAATAATAATAATAATAATAATAATAATCTAAGACTCCCGTTTTCTGATATGTGATTATCAGTTTCCATCAAAGACTAACAGCCTCGATCTGAGTCAATACCAGAATCCTCACCTTACGAAAAACTGAATTTCATTACAAGTGAGTTCAAGTGTCTACATTATTCGCACTCTTAAGCACATGAATATTTTCTTTAGTACTTCTGCCACCATGAAATTAAAAAGTTTTCCTTCTTAAATCATCTAACTCTTTTCTGAACAAACTATCATCCATTTTGCTTATAAGGCCGAGCCACCTAAAAGCATTCTAAGCCGTCTTTTTCTAAAGCTAACCTTCAAACAGTTTGTCACATTATGTCTACTTTTTTAGCGTTTCAAACCTAATCAAAACAGCCCATTTAATCTCCCAATAATTCTCTCTAACGTCACTTCTACTAACACCCACGAGGTTTACAAGAACGGTTAATCAAAAGCAGATGCAAATGAAAAAAAATGAATTTCGAGGAAACTCAAGAGGCTTCTGAAGTTTAAAATTCCCCACCAGAAATTTATCATCCGTATAGCGTAGTAACAAGCTCCTTAAAATAGAGAAAAAAATACCTCCCTCTGTAACCACCGCAACCATCTGTATTCGCATCTCGCCAAAATTTCTTTTCAACTCGTCAATTTCCAACTAGGGCATTTAGTACAACAATACGTACAATTTCCCCCCATGACATGGCAACGCTACACCAATAATGAAACACCGCTGCATTTTTTGTTCTTTTTCCTGTTCAGCTTCGATCCGCCACATTCCCGACGAAAACAATTCACCGAACTACAGACAAAATCTTTGATTAGCGCCTGAATCGTACTACGGTTAGCAATAACTTAAATGATTTTGCGGAGAAACTGAATCGACCCTGTCACCAACACAAGGAGAGGACAGATAAATTCAGCGCAATCGTAGATTTCAAACTATGTTTAAAAAGCAGGCGAGAGATTGGGAAAGGTAAAGCGAATAATTCATGATTTGCTTGTT
>NC_087200.1:164280463-164290463 GCF_015104395.2 Macrobrachium nipponense
ATATGCAGTATATGTAAGGATGCACGTACACGTCACATTTGCTCAAATATCTTTATATGTTCTTCACGCAAGACTATGTGGAACTGGCAAAAACATCAAGTGAAAAGTTTAAAAAATTTACTATGATCAAGTCACTGAATTTTTTTAATCTGCTTTTCAATCGTTAGTCAACCATAGCCATTCTGAGAAATTTATAGATGTATTCTTGAGAGTCATGGCGACACTGCCTTCCACATCATTTGTTAACATTTGAAATTCGAAATGATAGGTAGTAGGTTGTTATCCGCAACCTTCCTATCTCGTGCATAAACATCCGACCAGCTTCTAAAAGACATACACCCACCTCCAGTCGAAGGACTTGCAAAATCACAACACGGCTGATTTCCACATAAAGGTATATGTTAGCTCAACACTTGCCTATTAATATTCATCAGTAAGCATCCGCGTAAACATCCGACTATTGATTCTAACCTTTGGTTAAAACAGATGGCAAATGATATGAAAAATATTGCTTTCTAGTTGAATTTAAATAAAATGCAATCTAAACAATTGAACATTCGTCCTTTGGATCAGGTACCACAGGAACATATCAAATGTTTAATGCAGCCAAACATAATATCCGCTAAAAATCTTTGCACAGAACACCGCAGTGTATTTGCTAAGCAATGAAAATGAATGTGGTAGAAGCAACCCACAAAAATTGTCGTAAATATACATAAACAAAATCAACACATACATTGATTAACATTATAAAAATTGTGTAATGAGAAAAATACATATGAATCAATAAACACCATTCATGAATAAAATATTCCCGTGTTTGACAGAACAAAGTTGCATTCACATAAATGAGCAGTTCATAGTAACTAACAAATACTGCAACTAAACTCCTAAACAATTTCCATGAAAATTGATTTACCAAATCACATAATGACCCACATTTCGGGTGAAGCAGTTTTATTTACAACTCTATAAACCAGTAGCCTGCTATTAAAACAGCAGCAGGAGATCGTGTTTGTAGCTACTGTACTTTATGATGTCGAGAGGCTTCCCAGTGCCAGGAAATAAAGCTTTGGTTTATCAACGTATATCTGATTAAGAACTGATCGTGGAATGAAGACATAATGCCACGCGGGGCGTCAGAGTGACTTTAGACAATAGGTACCAAGAAAAAGAACAAGGGATTGTTATTCTGACCTCTCTCGGCAGTTCGCTGTATTACTGTTTATACAAAAGTGTCAGGCGACACGCACCAAAATTATTTCTTTCAAATTTGGCGAATATGAACGCGCATGAGAAATGAATCAGTCAGCGGTAGAGCTCATGTTTTGAATTAGATCTATGCATACGAAAGTAATCAATTTAGTCATATAATAACAACCAAAATCAACACGTATTTCACTCATAGTTTCAAGTTTTAAAAAATCTTACAATTTTCTGTGTTAAATTTACTCAGAGGAGATCAAAAGTCGCGAAAACTACAATACCACCTACGTATAGAACATTTTAATCACCAATTAGAATACACATACGTTATTTTTGCAAGGAAAAGGCCATCAAAGACTAATACGTCGCTGTCTTTCAGCAGATTCTCTCTCTCTCTCTCTCTCTCTCTCTCTCTCTCTCTCTCTCTCTCTCTCTCTCTCTCTCTCTCGTGTATATATATATTATATATATATATATATATATATATATATATATTATAGTATTATAATATATATATATACATATATATATATACATCATAGCGGAAAGCCTTACATTAATTCAGTCTTATAATAAAAAAAAAAGAGAAGAGCAACAAAAATACAAAAACAAGCCTCAATACCCCGAGAGAAAACATGCAAACCAGCAACAATCACGACAATATAAGAAAAATCTTTAGGCAGCAAAGTTCAAATGTCTTCATTAGCAAAAGAGTCGGAGGGATTCAACAACCCAATTGGACCATTAAGAACCATTAGTCGATCTAAAAGAGGCACGCCGTACACCATTCCGACACCACTGAAGAGAATTACAGTTGCTCGCCGCGTCGTTGCAATGCATTCTGCCTTCATGAAACTAAATGAAGAGAAAACAGCAGAATAAACTCGTCGATGCATAGATATCGCTCACCTAGAAGGACCATGCCGTTAGAATTGCATACTCGGCGCTTCTCTTAGCAACAGGTTTATACACACTGTGTGGATTCAAAGTCAAGGTGTTTCAGCCTCTGATAAAACAAGTAAAAAATGCGCCGAACTTTCTTCGGCGCAATCGATTTTTTTTTTTTCTGTACTGTTTATAATGCTGTATAAAACTCTCAGCCACGCCCTATGAAAGTTTCAGCTGGCTATGGTGGACTGTGTTGTTGCTAACTTTAGCCTTAAATAAGATTTTAAAAATACTAATGCAATTTGGTATGTTTGATGATTGGAGGGTGGATGATCAACGTACCCGTTTGCAGCCTCTAGACTCAGTAGTTTTTATGATCTGAGGTCGGACAGAAAAAGCGTGGGCGGACAAACTAAGTCAACTCAATAGTTTTCTTTTACAGAAAACTAAAATACTGCACATACTGTACAATAGCACTTCACACTGTAGAGAGCACACAGAATAGCATGCATGAATGCAGGCGGGCGCACAAACACTGACTTATGTGTATGTATATGGGGGAAAGTGTTAGAAAAAAAGGGGGTCTCAATACCCAGGAAAGGCCAGGGTATGCACAAAAATATCAGAAAATGGTACTGATGTGTGTAAGGGTTTTCGACATACTGCTGATGACCTTTGTATGTATGTGCAAAAAGTGATTAAAGTTGTGTAAGTCTCCTGCTCAGGAGCTTCATATTTTCAGCGATGGAAAAGTGATAAAATTTTATATATAAGAATTTATATTTATTTATGCAGAAGCTAGGTACTATGCCGTACCTCTAAGTAAATAGGGATACAATCCACAATAATGTAAAATCCTTCTGTAGTTTAAACATTTATATTTACGCTGATATTCAACCATATAATTACATATTATATACATATTAGTCAGTAAGAAGGAAAGGACCGCCACACACTTCAGTCATTCACGTGATCACCTCTAAGTAACGTATAAACAAATCAGCAAAGCGTTGTTCCTCCCCAGCCTTGAGAAATTGTCCTTACAGCGCCCAGATATTTCACAAAAGAATCGCGAGTATTAACTGTAATATTGTTTGTATGTTTGTTACTGTATTATCATATATTCGTAAATAAACTAACTCTCTCTCTCACACACACACACACACACACACACACACACAAAGCGAAGTAATGCAGCAATATGCTGGAATGTGAAAGAAAGAATTTAAAGGTAGATAATGAAATACATAAATATATCACAGCACGTAGAACACGAAAAAATGGGTTTCGATAACAACAATATGAAAAAGGTATATTTTAGCCCTAATGTAAGTCTCTTTAACCAGAAGATATTAGTACATGGGCACATACTGTTTTAAAAATGTATTGTACAAGTAACATCTCCCCGTGAGACAAAATAAAATAAAATAAAAAATAAAACAAACAAACAATTAAGACTTCGTTGTTGTCAGTCGCCTGGGACTACCAAGGGTGTGAACAGCAGGTAAACAGAAATGGATTGCCATTCGTCATAAGATTCAAGGGACGAGCTTTGTTTTGAAGATAAGGCAACGTAGCGAATTTGAGAAAACCACTAATAAGGCTCGGCATGGATACAGTCTTATGCCTTTCCTTAACTCTTCGGAATATCCTATATATAGACAATAACCATAAAATCATCTCTCGGTTCCAGTATTCACCGATTTATTATTTTTTCTTATACTTAAAGAAATCTAAAGGAATACGCTTAGAAATCCTGACAAATATAATAATTATTATGCTCTTGTATTTGTATGGTGTTATTACGTTGCATGGAACTAGTGGTTATTAAGCAACGGGACCAACGGCTTTACGTGACTTCCGAACCACGTCGAGGGTGAACTTCTATCACCAGAAATACACATCTCTGACCCCTCAATGGAATACCCGAGAATCGAACTGGCGGCCACCGAGGCGGCAGGCAAAGACCATACCAACCACGCCACTTGTGGGATTGATTCGTTTTCTTTAAAGAACCAGGCTGATAAAGCCCCAGTCCAGCGGGAAGATAAAGACTCCGTACCCAAATCTGCAATTGAAAGAAGCTAGTAAGTCATAAGTCGACAATAAGACCAAATAACCGATTAACTGAGGAGACTGAGTTTTCCTTAAGTGTGTAAATACATAACAGTACCTGGCCTGTATTCAAAATCACATAAGACATTCTGCAAACCTTTAATGAAACTTTCTGCAACTCTTAAAATGGTGAAATATTGCGAAGTCAAACAACTTTCATGATTCCATCCAAGCAATTATAATAACAAGAATCAGAATATCAGTTACTGCTATATTTCTCATAATGCAAAAAAGAGAATAGTTTCATACTTTGCCCACAGAATTCGACTGTTTTTCTTTCTGTGTTCCCAGGAACCTCATTATTATAATAATATTAGCGTGTCAATATACCATTTCCTCCTCTCCGTGTTCGTATTCACTTTTTCTTGCATGGGAATGCAGGTCAGCTTTTAGCTTCTCATTCCTTTTCTCCTGCATTGGCAGAAACATTATTCTAATGCTTAACAATTTATTTGGGCAAGTACGTTACAGCTAAACTAATGGGAGAGAACCATATATTCACGTAACAAATTTTACACTAGAAAAATTGTGAGGTCGCATTGTAATTACCCTTTTTTCCCTAATATACTCATAAATCTGAATAAATCTTTATGTATGAAAACACAACGTGCAAACAGTTACTTGAGTGTGTAAAGCCGACTGTAACAACAGTCTATGGGTGATGAACTTGAAGTATAGATTTGCCGTCGTACAGCAGGGATCAAGCCTCTTGCCACTGGCCCTTAATAAAGTATGCAAAATGAAAGTGCCTTAGTTCTAAGCGATACGTCAAGTCATTAGGAGAAGGACTTGCAGTCTTGCCCCTCTCTTATATCACCGTCATCTTTAACGATATTGGAACAATAGCGAATAAATAAAACCATATAGACCATCACGAAGTTCGAGTTATAATAACGTAGAGTTCAAAAGAGAAAAACAAAGCAAACCTAATCTTCGCATGATAAAGATAGCCACGCGCGCTTCACCCTCAATACACATGTACGAGAACCATTTCTCCAGTCATAAGGAATTCAAAGAAATTTAATCTTCTCTTCTGAAAAGATTATCATACAACAGTTGGGCAAGACTTATCACGCAAGCTCATATACGTTGAAGATAGGTTGGGCAACAGGTAACTTAGTTAGAAATTACAGTAAAAATAAAAATAAAAATAAAAAAGTAGAAGCGCTGTAACGTGGGTCCCTTCAGGGAGACGGAGACGGGTAGCGAGAAAAAGTATAGTTGAAGAAAAAAATAAACCGTTACCTGCCCAGCTTAAAACATTTCCTTTTCATCCACTGTAATGAAAAATAGCGAATAAAAAAAATGTAGATCAAGGGCAACGTCCTTAAGACAGGTACGCATTTACTTCCACATTATCTTTGACTGCTACCAACGTAACCACTAATTCCTATTTGTTTCGAATAAAAATAATTTATACATTTAGAACCCTTTGGACAGATTAAAAATCCAGGAACCTCTAGTATTCATGTATTTAGCATTTACAGAGACACATTCATAAATCACATTTTCCTTTCTCTCTGCCAATCTACCAACCCGTCTGCTTGGCTCTCTCTCTCTCTCTCTCTCTCTCTCTCTCTCTCTCTCTCTCTCTCTCTCTCTCTCTGTAATTTCCAATCCGATTGGGTGGGGTGTGTAAACAATCGTAGTTAAATCCCTTGTATGTAATGAACACAAGTGGGTTTGATTTATTTAGATTATTAGCATTATGCCAAGCACTGGGTCAACTAAGGCCATTCAGCGCGAAACGGAAGCTGACAATACAAAGGTGAACATGAGGAAAACCTTATAGTTGTATTATGAGCCAAATGTTTGGAGATGGTGGACAGTAAGATGGAAAAAAGAATATGAACGGAGATACAGCAAAAAGAATGAAAGTAGTTGCAGCTAGGGGCCGAAGGGACGCTGCAAATAACCTTAGGTAATGCCAACATTGCACCAAATGAGGTGCACTGACGGTACTAACCCCCTACGAGGTGAACACAAGTGGGGTAACCGAAAATAACAGATACATTCTCTCTCTCTCTCTCTCTCTCTCTCTCTCTCTCTCTCTCTCTCTCTCTCCTAGCGTCAAAAGCCTTATTCTCATTCATCTATTCGTTCGGCTACTTTTTTACCTGGCTTTCATGTCTGAGTGGTTAAACACTTACGATTCAGACCACGTTTCTATCCCTAACTAATTTTCATTACCACAGACCCGTTAGCAATATTAATACGTGAACGTATTTCACTTGGGCTTATTAAATATTTTTTAGCCCTCTCTACCGCGCTATCCTTATACTGTGAATGAAATAATGAAAACACACTTATAATATGTATGTATATATGTATATTTATATATATATATATACATAAGTATATATAGTATATATAAATAATACATATATATCTATATATATATATATATATATATGTATATAAATATATATATATATATATATATATATATATATATATATAATATATATATTATATATAGAAAAAAAGAGAGAGAGAGAGAGAGAGAGAGAGAGAGAGAGAGAGAGAGAGAGAGAGTACATATACATCATACACACACATATATACATAGTATATGTTTGTATACATATAAGTGTATAGTTAAATGGCAAAACATCTGAAAGTGCGTTATGATATGTATATAAACAAGCAAACATAAACCTATATTTATATACTACGAAACAAACTGCAATAAGTAAAAGATATTTTGAAAAACAAATTACTCGAATACTGTCTAGTTTTTTATGTTTGATATAATTTGGGCAAACCAAACTTCAGAGAGAGAGAGAGAGAGAGAGAGAGAGAGAGAGAGAGAGAGAGAGAGAGAGAGAGCCACGAAGCAGTGCCCTCATTTGCACGATTGATAAAATCATCAACGTGATAAATGAAAGAGAAGCACTAATTACGAGTTGCTCATTAACATCGAATTTTCATTACCTTGATATCATTAGAATTTCAAAATGCGGAAGACAAAGCGAAGATGTAGAAAGTTTGGATATATTCTTGATATATAATACCACATTAGATGCATAACCGACGCACTTGTCACAATCTAACCGAATAAAAATGAGCAACATTACTGCTAATAGTGATTGATTTACATAATTTCCTCTAAACACTCTGCTAGTCCTAACAAGTAATGACAGTTACCAGCATGAAACGCTAAATTGTTCTAAGGGAGAATAGTTATAATCAATTTTTTGAAGGAAGACATTAACTACTAGCAAAAAAATCTCGACCTGCGCATCACCCTCCACGGGAACATAAAGGTAAAAAAAAGGCCTAAAATAGTAATGATAGTCATCATGATGAACACATTTCAGGAAAACATAAAATTGTAACTGCATGTTATTAAAACTGGGTAAAAATGGAATGAGTGACGCCGGTTGAACCATAAAAGTCCACTTCCCTTTGAGTCCCATAGAAAACGGGCCACCAGAGAAGCGAGTGGAAGCCTCCTTACGCGTCCAACCGCCCCCCCTCCCCCCCCCCCCCCCCCCCCCCCCCCCCCACAATCCCCCAACCCAAGCGTCCAGCCCCACATCCGTATCGGCATTCAAAGGTCATTCCGTGCAAACACGTAACAACTGACAATTAAGGCCGCCCAATAAAAGGTTTATAGCAATACCAATGCTGCCATGAAATTGATTCCACAAGATGATGAGGCAGAAGATTCGATGTCCGATGACCACCCACCTTGGAAGGAAATAACACTGTCAAAAAATAAAAATAAAAATAAATTAAAGTTAAAGAAAATGAAGGAGCACGTACATGATACATTTATCATAAGACCCAAAAAGGGACAGGTTCACATCCAGGTTAAAGTAAGAGCACTCATCATGAGGCAGAAATTATTTTCAAATTATAGGGAATTCGATATTAGTCCGGTATTTGTGGCTTCATATCTGCAAGTACGAAAAATTCCTACGTACATTTAATTTAGTGTATATATATATATATATATATATATATATATATATATATATATATATATATATATATATATATATATATATGTATGTACATATATATATATATATATATATATATATATATATATATATATATATATATATATATATATATATATATAAGCTGGAAGGGATCTTTGCGGGAGGGGTTCTCGTCACCGTTTTTAAGCTATGAATTTCTGATGAGGTTCTAAGACCCATGCCATTCCCCAAACGACGGTCACTTTGGGATTAGTCAAGGAAGAGTGGGAGTGAAGCAACTGTCTATTTTGAAACAGGCGAACGAGAAGTTTGAGAAGCCTCAAGAGAAAGAGTCTCATGCTGTGTACTTGCGTCTCAAAATAAATAGCTCATATAGTAGATCTAGGGCAGGTGGAATGCGCTCAGGATGAATGGTTTACAAGGCAATTTGTTTGCAATGAAGAGCTCCTAAGATGAAAGTGAATACTGAATTGATTACAGAATATAGGCCCAAGACCAAGCGCTGGGACCTGTGAGGTTATTCAGCGCTGAAACGGAAATTGACAGTAGAAATTTTGAAAGGTGTGGAAAACCTCGCAGTTTCACTATGAATCAATTGTTAGGAGAGGATGGAAAGTAAGATGGAAGAAAGAGAACATGAAAGGAGTTACAGTCAAAGAAGAAAGTTAACAATGCGTTCGAATGTGTACAAGTGACAGGAAATGGTCTGGTGTAAAGTGTGTTCAAAGCAAGAATGTGATTTTTCTCCATGGCTGGTACATGATTTAATAGAAGGAATACTGAAAACGTCAGAAAAAGGGCAGTAATACTTGAAAACCGAGCTTCTACTTGCAGAATATACAGCAGTAGGTGAAAGTGAAATCAAGATACAGTGACTAATTAAATATTTCGCATATTGCCAAGAATAATCTTATGGGAATAAATGGAAGCCAGAAGGTCTGAAGAAAAGAGTGAACATTATAGTAGATGGAAAAATGAGGGTGGTTGAATCATAAAGATATCTTAGAGTGAATGTAAGGGATGATGGCAAATTAAGAGAATACTCATAGCCACGGGATGCAATATGGTCTCCGCCAAGGACCGGGAGAAAAGGATTAGTGGCTAAGGAAACAAGAGTGGGACTACTATGTAAGTGAAGTAGGGATACTGGATAGGAATAGAATAGAATATAAAATTTAGGCCAAAGGGCAAATGCCTTGACCTATAAGGTTATTCAACGCTGAAACGGAAATTGAGAGTAGAAAGGTCAGATAGATGTAACAGGAAGAAAGCCTACCAATTGCAGTATGAAGCAATTGTCAGGAGTGGGTGGATAGCAAGATAGAAGAAAGAGACCATGAATGCAAAGAACCTCAAGTAATGCCTACAGTACACCACGTGAGTTGCACTGACGGCTCTACCACCATACGGGATGGATATGAATAGAGAAAAATGGCAGATAATGTTGTTAAGAACAGAATGCTTAGTATATTAGAGAACAGAGAGAGAGAGAGAGAGAGAGAGAGAGAGAGAGATTGGTTTGTATGGTGTTTTTATGTTGCATGGAACCAGTGGTTATTCAGCAACGGGACCAACGGCTTTACGTGACTTCCAAACCACCTCAAGAATGAACTTCTATCACCAGAAATACACATCTCTCACACCTCAGTGAAATGTCCGAGAATCGAACTCGCGGCCACCGAGGTGGCAGGCCAGGACCATACCGATCACGCCACTGAGGCACGAGAGAGAGAGAGAGAGAGAGAGAGAGAGAGAGAGAGAGAGAGAGAGAGAGAGAGAGAGGAAAACACAGGTGCGAAGATGGACCTGAATTTTGAGGTGGTTTGGTCACATTGATGAAG
>NC_087200.1:164300463-164320463 GCF_015104395.2 Macrobrachium nipponense
GAGAGATAGAGAGAGAGAGAGGTTGTTTATATATATATATATATATATATATATATATATATATATATTAATGTGTGGTATATATAAACCTATATATATATATATATATATATATATATATATTATATATATATATATATATACATACATACATACATACATAATATATATACATACATACATACATACATATATATATATATATATATATATATATATATATATATATAAATATATACACACATATATATATACATATACATATATATATATATATATATATATATATATATATATATATATATATATATATATATATATATAATATATATATGTATATATATATAATAGTATATATAAATATATAATATATATAAATATATAAATATAATATATATATATATATATATACTATACTATATATATGTATATATAAGATTAATGTGTGTGTGTGTGTATGTATATATATATATATATATATATATATATATATATATATACTATATATATATATATATATATATATATATATTATATATATATATATACATATAATATATATATATATATAATATATATATATATATATATATATATATATATATATTATATATATATATATAATATATAGATATATGACCGGCAAGGAGGGTGCAGTAGGTGTACCCGTTATAACTGTATATACTAAATTTTTCATTAACCTCTTAACACCTATAATAGTTTGTATATGACAAGGTTTTTTCTGGGTCTCGTTATGTAAATCATTCAAGCATACAGTGCCAAAAGATAAAATAAGTAAATTGGACATTTCAGCGTTCGTAAATATCACTTCAGCAGGACTTAAATTTTTGCGTTCGTTCGTTGTTTGTATGGTGTTTTTACGTTGCATGGAACCAGTGGTTATTCAGCAACGGGACCAACGGCTTTACGTGACTTCCGAATCACGTCGAGAGTGAACTTCTATCACCAGAAACACACATCTCTCACGCCTCAATGGAATGCCCGAGAATCGAACTTGCGACCAACGAGGTGGCACACCAACACCATACCGACCACGCCACTGAGGCGCTTAGGACTTAAATTTTTGCGTTCGTACTAAATATCATTTCAACAGGCATTAAATAAGTGAAATGAGGGTATCTTCTCCTACCTCACTACGTTCCATTTGTTACTGTTAAACAAAATCTGATTTCTGGAATATAGTCATCTACTCGAAACTGATACGATGAACTATGTTAAAAAGTACTCAGTTGTCCATATGTATATTGATATACATATGGACTGTATTCTTCAGATTAGAAAGTAATTCTGGAAGTTTACACCTATCTAGATTTCCACAATATAAGTCTTACCTACCCTCATTGAATTTACGAGGAGTTTACAAAAAAAAAAAAAAAAAAAAAAATCGAAAATATACATGAGAAAATTTTCCAAACTGTGGCTAAGCTTAATTAAAATACAACTGCACAATGTATATCAACAAGTATAGAAAATGCAAAGCTGATAAACACTACAGTTTAGTGTGACACTGTTTTTTGTTCGTCTAGAATTCAATATCTTGAATCTCAGGATAATATCAAAATTAGTGTTCTGAATATGAATCTCAAGATGATCATATAAAAATTAGTGTCCTGAATATAATTCTAAGATCTTATTTACTTAAGCAGTAGTGGCTGAAAACATATCTCGAATTTGAACAGATGGAATTTTTTCAAAAATTTCCGGGCAATAAATAATGAATCAGTCAGCGATAAGTTCAAACTTGCATCATCAATACTATATTTGCAATCTGCTCACACTGGTTCAAAATTTAAGCTGACAACAGTTATTACAACGGAGAGAGAGAGAGAGAGAGAGAGAGAGAGAGAGAGAGAGAGAGAGAGAGAGATATTTTACTGGCCCCGATGCACGAACGCAGCATTTTCTCTTTAATACTTATATCGGATTAACATATTCATATACACAAGGCAGTGGGGAATTTCAAGTTAAAAACTTAATCTGTAAATAATATTCAAACAAATGAATATGTAGAGATACCATGGAGTTCTAGGAATGCGTGATTCCTCTCGGGAGGGGTTGGAGTGTATGTATGTGTGTATGAGTGTGTGTGTAACCCTGTCTGTGTGTGAATTCAGTGCATAGCTGATATCTTAAATAAAAAACTAGTATTCTCTGGAGAGGTACAATCTGTTTCATAAAATGTGTGGCGCAGTCTACAAATCGATACCACAAGATTTACATCGATTAGTAAACATAAGTAGTAGAATTAAAACGTCTCTTTTTAAGATGTTTTATCAAATGAACAAAATGTTTTCTAACTAATGGAAACCGAAAATCTACATATTTCCTTTCTGACAGGTGTTTATGAAAAATTCTCTTCATTACAATAAAATAGCAAAACTGACTCTATTCTCCTAGAAAAAAAAGTTACGCTGCTGAGGAAACAGAGAACCACTTTTCTTTTTACTCTTTATTATTTGATAAATGCCCGCTCATTTTCATGACAAGCAACGAGTTCAGTTTATGACAATCAAAATGTCGGCTTCAAAATCAAAAGCACAACTAACCTACATTAACAACATAGCAAAAATAAGCACAAATACTCTCAAATATTTTCTTCAAATCATTATTCATACTGAAGCCCTATCAATCGTAAAAACATAAATTCAAAAGCCTCATTAGGTACGATTATTGGACCTTTTTACTTTGTTGAACCCACCATATCAGCAATTGTTTATATGGACATGCTGGAGCATTATGCTGCATCTCAATGAGAAGAGTTTCAGCTAAGGGTTTGGTTGTTCGTAACTTTCTGGATGCAACCTTCCCCAACCGCTGGATTGGCAGAGATGGCCCAACAAAATGGCCACTGTTCACACACTTGCTCTAACTTACTTTACTTCAGTCGAAACAAATTTTAATCTCTTTAAACAACTTATCTCATTACTGTGCACTCTCTCAACACCCTCTGCGTGGCCTCTATATCGATTTCACCGTAATGCTTTTCTAGGTATACGTATGTCACGAGCATGCTTTTTTCCGTTAGACTTGACTCACACTTTTCACGCTCAAAATCATACCATACACTTTCCTTATATATACTATATTCTATATATATATTATATATATATATATATATATATATATATAATATATATATATATATGTATATATATATATTATATATATATATATATATAAAAAAATATATAGATATATTATATATATATATCTATGTAATAAGGATGTTACCTAAAATGGCTTATGTTGATATAATCTATGTACTTGTGTGTTTGGATGTGTCTAAAAATAAGCTTCTTGCAAACGACTTAATAAATTTTAATTTAAACCAACAAAACTCCGAAGGATAAGCATGGCCGATTTATCTACTATCATTCGAGGATCGACATATAGTGGGGCAGATGAGAGTAATTTTTTTAGAAGAATCGTGCAAATGATGATACAAGCATCAAATTTGGCGCAATTGTTCTTCAAGGGATACTAATCAAATCTGCCCAATTGGCCAATTGAAAATCCAAAATGGCGGCCATTTTTCAAGATGGCCGCCAAAATAACCACCCTAAGTTGATGTTTTGCTTAGAAATATTTGTAGTTGTCCGAATTGCATGATCTAAGTATGGATTCCTGTGTTTTTAAGCCTGCTGATGTACATTTTCTAGTTTATAACATGGTTAAGGTACTGTATTAAAGGAATATAGTCAGGCACTACCAAGACACATTGGTGACATCACTGCTGTGAAACTCAGGATGGGGTTCAGCGTCAGCTAAGTAGGAAATTTCTGTTGGCATCATACTGCAACAACCTACTAGTATCCCAAAAGCTGCCTAATCAACCCCAAATCAGTTAGGCAGTTGCACCTGAATGTACAGGACGTGCCAGTGCGGGAGAGCTGAACCAAGGATAACACTCTGGATGGTGTACTAATCGTACAGAGCGGTAAAAGGATAAAACCTCGACCCTGAACGTCATCGTAGTGATGGATGCGAACTCTACTGGACGATCATGGAAAACAGACTGGACCAAGTGCTGACTATGTTAGGAGGTTAAGAAAGAAGATCTAAAACCTCCCCAGGCCAATCCTGCCAGAAGAGGGGATGATGGATATATGAACCTGGCAAAGAATATTCCTCTGTTTCATTCACTCAATGTGCTACCAATCAAGCTAGACCCTGCAAGACTTGACGAAGGTTTTGGGATACAGGAAACATTGAGCAAAAATAAGGCACAATATCATGAGAGCTGCAGGCTTCTGTTCAACAACACAAAGTTACACCAAGCTGAAAAAAGAGCAAGTCGTGTAGGTACTAGTGATGAGGGCAGTAGAAGTAAGATTCCACGAAAGCTCCAGGAAACTAAAACAAAAGAATGCTTCCTCTGCAAAACTGAAGGAGGGATGCTTAGAGAAGCAATGACAATACAAGTGAATAGGAGAATAAATGAATGTGCCAAAACACTCAGTGATACAAAACTTCTCACCAAACTAAGTGCAGGGGATGTTGTAGCCCAAGAAGTGAAATATCACCCTGGCAGTTTGGTTGCATTGTATAACTGAGAACAGGCATACCTAAAGGTGCAGGAGCAAGAAAAAGCACAGGAACACTGGAAGGATGCATATCCAATCGCTTTCTCTGCGGGAAGAAAAATGCTAGTGAGAGGCCAACGATTTTCAAGCTTGCTGATTTGACCAAGCTTTACAAGCAGATGCTGGAACAGCTTGGTGTTGACCCGCCTGATGTTCATCCTAATCGACTCAAGCATCAGCTGCTTTTGCACATTCCCCAGCTGCAAGCTAATCACCAAGGACGAGAAGTTCTGTTGGCTGTTGAAACTGATGTACATTTAATCCTATCAGAAGCATCCCGTTATGGTGAAGCGATCCATCTAGCAAAAGCCGCTGGGATAATAAGACAAGACATGCTCTGTCCGAAGTCGAATTTCAGCAGCTATTTTCATGACAAAAACTTAGAACAGGCTGTGCCACCATAACTGCTTAAGTTTGTATGCATGCTCGAACATGGTGCGGACATCAATTCCCAACTCCATCATGAGACGTTGAAATCAGACTTAGCTATATCACAACTTCTACAGTACAACTACTTCGCCAAATACAAGGAAGGAACGGATGTCCGCAGACATTCCAAGGACCAGGAACCAAATTTTGCAGTCTACATGGGCCTGTATGTGTTTGCCAAGACAAGGAAGAGACAAATAATTGAAATGCTTAATGAGAATGGGCTCAGCATATCATATGGCCGAGTCCTAGAAATCTCAGCACAGTTAGGAGAAGCAGTTGTTGCACAGTATGTGGAAGATGAAGTAATCTATCCCCCAGTCTTGAGAAAGAATTTGTTCACAACTGGAGCAGTTGACAACATAGATCATAATCCGACTGCGACCACAGCTGAAACATCTTTACACGGTACAAGTGTGTCCATTTTCCAGCATCCAAACACAGGATATCCCGGTGATAAACGTGAGCCACTCAAACTACATAGAGGCAAAAATGAAGGTTAAAAAAGTTCCAGAGCTTCCAGAAGCATACACCAATATTCGACCAGCATACATCACCAAAAACCACAATCCTCCTCCAGTTGCAAGCACCAGAGTCGATCAGGTCACATTTGAAAGAAAAATATCCTTGGTTGAAGGAAGTCTTCCTCACTGAGAATGTGGCTGATGCAGTCAGCATCCCATGGTCAGCATATCATGCAACACAGAAAAGGAGCCGTCCATTTGAAGTGAGCTTATCGGCAATGATGCCTATGTGGTGAGACCAAGCACACACTGTTGCAACTATCAAGCATGCCATGGAGAAGGTCCGTGATACACTGCTTTTTTTTTAACCCCACAGCAGACACCTGTAAAATGTGGCAAGAATATGGAGAGGACAAGTTTGTTGTCATGTTCAGAGGCCTTCATATAGAAATGGCTTCATAGGAACATTACTACGAGACAGTGAGTGGACCAGTGCTATTGTGGAAGCAGGGGCGGCCTCATCTGGTACATCAGAGTCTAACCTGTCTGCAACCAGTGTCGCAAAGACAAGACAAGCGCATGCAGCTTGTACAAACTGATGAAGAAGGCATAACAGGATTTCTGCTCTGAAGAGTCTAGCACATCTGAAATAACCTTTGAGGATTGGTGTGAAAAACAGAAGAGAGTCTGCAGTTCCAATTCTGGAGTATGGTGCTAGTCATGGAACTCACAATATTCACCCTCATCCACCCATTCAGAGAAGGAGACTTCAACTTGAACCGTGGAGCACTTTCAGAACTTGTGCCCTACTTCTTTGCAAATAACAATGTTAACTATGTCTGGTGGATCACTATTCACCTCTGAGATATGATGTCACTCGAACAACAACATCCAGATATGACCAAAGAGTTTCGCAATGGTAATTTTGTCATCCACAAGTCGAGAAGAGAATTCTCTGGCATGGCGATTGATCAAGCGCGCAAGCACAATAATGCAGTGATCAAAGTTGACAGAGGAGCAATTGGGTTGACAGAAGACCCGTCAGCACTTCGTAGGTGGATGGTCGCTGGACCTGAAGTTAGTCATCTACTAACTAGATACGAGGCCATGTCTGGTATGAAGGATGCCACTTACAGCAGCAGACACCACGAGCAGACACCGAATGCCCAGAAATCTTTCTTTGAAAAAGTGAAATCACTCTCTGCAGTGATGCAGGATATGGGTAGCCCATTCCAAGAAGAATCAGCAGGCATGATGGTGTTAGATACAAAGAACATTGCAGACCCAACTCTAGCTGAAATGGTAGCTACACGTCGCCGGCGAGGCAAAGAGCAGTTCCTATCATTTATGAAAGGGCTAGTGGATGAAGCTGAAAGTCTTTTCTATCATCCAAACACAAAGAACCCTGTTTCATTCTTCAAATAAGAACAGGTTGAGGGAATTTCTAAGGAGAAAGTCCTAAAAGATGACTGTCAGTTATTCTCGCGACTGTTCATCTCAAGCCAGAACAGACAGTGTGACTTGCAAGAATTCTTCAAGCACGAGAATCAGTCATACCCTGCATCTCTCAGTGACAGTAGCAAGATTCATACGTGTCAGAAGTCACAGCTGGTTGAAATTCTTGAAGCGCAAGTGAATGTCCCAGTAAGAGAACCAAAGGGAGATACTATCATCATTGACGGCTCAGCACTTATCAATGCCTCCCCTCCACGTACTTCAAAGACATTTAATGACTATGCCAAAAAAGACATCATCCCAAAGGTGGAATCCTATGGTGCTCGGCACAAGCGGGTGGACAGTCTTTGATGTATACAAGAAATCAAGTTTGAAATCAGAGACAAGATCAAAAAGGGGAAAGGAATCAGAAGAAGAGTGACAGGAACAAGCAAGACACCAGGAAACTGGCAAAGCTTCCTTCGTGACCCCAGGAACAAGACTGAACTGTTTCACTTCCTGGCCGAAAAGATGTGTGAAGCAGAAACGACAAGCACAGTCATCGTCACAAAAGGAGAGGATGCTGTGTCCCCATGTCGTCACGAAGAAGCTGAGAGTCGAATTTTTGTTCACGCTAGGGATGCAATGACTGACGGGAGCAAGTCTATAATCATCAAGGCTAATGACACAGATGTGCTAGTCATAGCAATATCTGTACTGCCATCCTTCTAGAAACTAGGTCTTCAGGAAATGTGGACTGCCTTTGGCCAAGGAGCTCATATGCGATGGATTCCAGTCCATGAGGTAGTTTCTGCAATTGGGCTTGAGAAAGCTAGAGGGATCCCCTACTTTCACGCATTCACTGGATGTGACATTGTGTCTGCCTTCCGTGGGAAAGTGAAGAAATCTGCATGGCAAACTTGGAATGTGTTTGATGATATTACCGAAACATTCTTCAATCTCAGCCAGCATCCAACATTGATTCGTGATCTTGACATGCAGAGGCTGGAAAGATTCTCTGTCCCCATGTACGACAGATATCAAGCGCAGCCACTGGTGTGGACGAAGCAAGACTAGATCTGTTTGCCCGCAAGCAGAGGCCGTACAACTCAATTCCACCAACACAGGCAGCCCTCAGAGAACATGCAAAGCATGCAGCCTACCAGGCAGGGATCATCTGGGGCCAGGCAACTCACTGTAATCCACACATGAGCACTCCAGCTGAATGGGAATGGACACAGAAAGGAGAAGCATGGCGGATACATTGGACAACACTGCCACCAATTGCAGCAAGCTGTCAAGAAATGACAAAGTCCTCCTACAAGAAGGTTTGCAAAGGAAGATGCAAGAGCTCTCAGGCAGAGATTCCCTGCACATCACTCTGCAGCTGCATATGTGAACAGTAGCAGATCAAGAAACAGCAGCACGGTATGCATAACTTTGATAATGTACTAGCCGGGACAAAACTTATGTAAAGAAAGACAAACATCTTGGTGGTCATCTTGAGAAATATGTCTCAGAGTGCCTTTTAAACAGGAAAATATAGTTCAGCAGGCTTCAAAACATAGGAATCCACACTTAGATCATGCAAATCAGACTACAAATATTTCTAAGCAAAACATCTACTTCGGGTGGTTATTTAGGCTGCCATCTTGAAAATGGCCGCCATCTTGGATTTTCAATTGGCCAATCGGGCAGAGTTGATTAGTATACCTTGGAGGACACTTGTGCCAAATTTGATACTTGTATCATCATTTGCACGATTTTTTCTGTTATCTGCCCCACTAATATAACAGAGGGAGGAATTGAGGGCAGACGAGAAAAAGAATGGTTCTCTGTGTGTGAAAACCCACGAATTAGTAAAGCTGAAGAAATGAGAAGTTTTATTCATTGTTAAGTATTTGGCGTTAATACCAGGGTCACAAACGAGAGAGAGAGAGAGAGAGAGAGAGAGAGAGAGAGATTGTCCGTGTACCTGTATTTCCAAAAAGAAAATGAAAATGCAACTAATCCCTATCCACAACTCCAACTAAAAATTGAAGCACTCTGGGGTGTCGGGAACCAAGCCATCTCGTCAATGGCGGCACCGTCAGGCAATGAATGAATCGCAGCCTTTTATCTCCAAGCTCAGAATGCGGTCTGAATGGCGCGTTGAAGTCCACAGAGGCGACTTCCTAAACCGATGGTGTGGACAGTTTTTTTTTTCATCCTCTTTTTTTATTTCAACTCCTTTTTGATTAATTTTGTCACTACGACAGATATCACCCACCGGACCGTGTGTACACGGTGTGTACAGGGTCTCAGTTGTCATGCTTCCTATGGATTCTGTTGATTGAAAGTCTGGCAATGATGACGGGAGGTGTGGAAAGTTTTTTATATCAAGTGAATGTTTCTATCTCATCTTTAACAGCCGCCGTACCTTATTCTTTTGTGACTGTTCCGTAGCAATTATTTTCTCTCCTTTCTATCAGAAGTGATCTTCATGAAATGTACTACGGACGTTCCGAAAACTTGATGCATGCTTCTAAAATTCACATCGGGAAATAAAAAGATTCCAAGGTCCCCTTTCGCTAAGGCGAATTTATGACCAGTGAATGGGAATTCCTCTCCATGAAAGGAAAAACAACAAAACAGTCTGCATGAAATGTAAAAGGTTTAATACAACATCTTAGCAATAAAACTGGATAAAAACAGTGGAGGTGCATAGAGGTGTTATTTGGACGGCACTCAAGCTCCTACTGCACGTGGTTTGGAATCGAAATGTGTTTATATGAATCAATCTATTCTGTAATCTTGCGATTCTTCGAGTTGATGTATTAATTAAACAAGAACAATTATAAACCTCAATATAATAATTAACATTAAATACAAATAAATCGACTACTTCACATAGAATTAGTCTATATACATTAATCAATTCATTATCTCTAAAATAAACGATGATAAGAATTAATTTACCTTCAAAACTTTATAAAAAAAAAACAAGTAACGATGCCTTGCTTTGACGATTGAATCATAAACCTACAGGATTTAAAAAATAATAAAACTGCCTTTGGAAAATGAACTGTTTTAGTGGAAATTAAACTGAATTGAAATGCATATAGAATTTAGGCAAAAGGCCAAGAACTGGGACCTACGAGATCTTCAGCGCTGAAAAAGAAATTGACAGTAAAACGTTTGAAAGGTGTAACAGGAGGAAAACCTCTCAGTTGCAATATAAATCAATTGTTAGGAGAGGGTGGAAAGTAAGATGCAAGAAAGAATATAAAGGAGGTAAAGTAAAAGGAAAGAAAGGTGTTCGAGCAAGGGGCCGAAGACATACTGATGGCACTGATGAAGGCACTGATCCCCTACAGAGGTTTTCGTGGAAAGGATTTTGCAAATCTGAAGAGAATGCATTGCTGTCCATAATCTACCGCAACCTAACATAATCCGCATCTTATCAAAGAACTCAACAAATTACGGGAATGAAAGTCAGATTATACTGTGAAACTGTTTTACAAAGCATTCAAAAGTTTTGAAAATTTACCAAGTGGTATCACACAACGTTTCTTGGATAATCAAAGGGTATACATTCTATGATAGTCAGAAATACCTAAAACTACGGTAAACCTCTAAAATAACGCTTGACACTACAAATTGAAAAATAGGCATTTTTTTCTTCTTTAATGTAAATTCAACTGCTGTACACTCAACTGGAATTTAGAACTGTCACTGGAACGTTGTATCCAGAACACAGTTTTTGAAGTTGAAGTTTCGGAGAACACAGCAAAAGATTTTGTAGAATTTACTAACATACAAAAAGGTATTCACAAAATTACTTCAGATTTACATACATTCATATATACAGACATGCATCATATATAATTATATGGAAAAATCACACATTGTTGGTAGGCATAAATAGCTGCCGAAAAGTGTTTTAATTCATAATTGTTAAGAAATCACACTGTAAACGGTTTCCCACAATACGTCATTCTCGCAAAAATCCTGCGCATCTTTTTATGAGAGAGAGAGAGAGAGAGAGAGAGAGAGAGAGAGAGTACCGACTATTAAATGGTCAGGGGTAAGACAATTTCCCATCTACACTTTTCAAAAAGTCGAGAGCACTCGGCTAGAACTTGGATACGCAGGAACAGCACCAAGCATTTAGTCAACGTCTACCCACTGTGAGAGAGAGAGAGAGAGAGAGAGAGAGAGAGAGAGAGAGAGAGAGATAATCTACTCATTTCTAAAATTCATGAAATAAGGAACACAAGTTCACTTCGCCAAAACACAGAACAATCTTTTTAGCTTCATATTCGCCTGGCGTCAATATTGACATTCCTCGACAAACATCCCAACATAAAAAAAAAAAAAAAACACGAGAGAAGAAAAATATCATTATCTGTCAAACCCATTTCATAAAATGGCACGTACGATAAACAAAACTGGCAGCGAAGGCTGAACAGCATATAAGAGGAGGGAGAGAGATAGAGATTGAGAGATCCCCCCCATAGACGAGACGAGAGAGAGAGAGAGAGAGAGAGAGAGAGAGAGAGAGAGGTGCATATATAGATATAGAGATAAAGCCGGGAGGAGAATAGACACAGCACCGCGGACATTGAATATAGAGATGATAGCGGTCAGTATCCTGCTGGTGAGCAGCAGTAAAAATAGAAGAAAAACTGCAAGGGATGCCTTAGCTAACAATCAGCTGAAGGAGCTTTCAACACGCGACATCCACAGAAGAAAACCCGTCCCCTTTCGAGGAGAAAAGAAAAGAACAAGGAAAAAAAAAACATATCGTACTTGATGAAATGCATCAAATGGGGAGGGAGAGGGCTAGTTGGGGGGTGGTTGTGGATGTGATGGAACTGGATTAGTGGGTAGGGGGGGCATCTCAAAACCTCCTTGCAGGTTCTCTGACTATTAAGACACTAAAATAGGATGAAGTCATCCTACCTGTTTATATTATGCCTTCAATGATGTTTGGGATGTGAAGCAAATCTTCCACTGGGGACAACTAATACCGACCGTCGCTGGAGTAAATGTCTTCATTAAAATAATAATAATAATAATAATAATAATAATAATAATAATAATAATAATATTTTGGTAGAAGACCCTCTTTTAGGCAAATACTATTAAAAAGAATGGCAGAATTAAGCGAGTTGATTTTATATATTGTATTTTCTATTCTCCTTACAATTCGCTTCTCAGGCTCAGCGATGTTTCTGAGTAACTGACCAATATTCATATTGGGAATTTTCAAAAATCATAAATGCTGAAGGTAATCTTTTATTGGAACAGGATATCAGGTCCAGGTCAAGCAGGGGTCGTCGTCAGTGCTGGTATTATTCCGTAGGCGTACTTCAGTTTATTATTATTATTATTATTATTATTATTATTATTATTATTATTATTATTATTATTATTATTAATTTGGCCTTACCTTTCATCCCGATATCTCCAGCGTTTCGTTTCAGGAAATTTTCTTTAAAAAATGAAATTTCGAATATTGATGATTTTAAGACTATTAATCTTATTTTCTCATTTTCTGGTATTCTAAAGTAACTCCTCACACTAAAAATCTACTAGATATAAAAGGCCTGTAAGCGAATTCTAGAAACTTATTACTTATCATAATTTACTTTTCTTTTAGATTTCTATGAATAAACTTGCAAAGATATACAATGGAACACCACGATAAGCCGGTTCAGCTGCAAATGAAGAATATTTCATATTTATTTCTTTTTCGTAACGATTATACAATTGGGAAATTCAATGAACACCCTGAATGTCGTTTGGTCTCTAACAGACTTGATCCTCCTCTTATATTTATCTACAATGTTAATTGCCTGTTTTCCTTCTGATTCTTCCAACCGTAACATACTCCATACCTACTGTTTCCATATTCCACTCATCCACTATATTCATTATTATGTTTTTTTTTATTACTCCTCTGATTTAGCACTGCTTCGCTAGACTAGATTACTTCAAGCATCATCATGCAAGCCTTCCGCTTAACGAGTCCGAAAATAATTAATAATAGAGACAAAGAATCAGTTTTTGTCTTCAGTGCCCTTAGAGCTATATCCCTTGAGCTAGTTTAATTGATATTCCACACACTGATGCAGATTGTCATAATTTTTTAAGTATAAATGAAGAGATACAACTTTGTTCCCTAATAAATTTGTCTATCCCCCATTCTAAAAGTAAGAAGGGACTGTGAGGATAATCAGTCTTGAGAGAAAGACCGGTGAAATTACAAAAATGTGAAAATAAGTAAATAAACAGACAAATTCTACATCCTGCCTTCCATACTTAATCCCCCCCCCAAAAAAAAAAAAGATGAACAATACCATTTTTTATTTCAAAATGAAAATTATTCGAAGACTTGGACACTTTGCTTAACACAAACTACCAGCCAGACTGCTCTCAAGAACACAAGTGTCCTCTGTGGATGTGTAATCACTAATATGAGTTCATGGATGTCTCCGGGCATAAAGCTGAATTCCATCTAAAACCCTTTCTGGACAACGGGTCTGTATAGTGACGTAAGCATTTACAGCAGTTTACAGTTCACCGTTTACGACTCTTTAAAATGGACCAAAAATCGGAAATTGAAAACGGATTTTTTATCACAAAATTAACCATAATTTCACTTTTCATATCTGAGCTAATCCAAAACCACACTCTTCACCCAACGTGGCCGTCGGCATTTGAAATCAGACCCTGCCCTACAAACTTCTGGCATTCAACATAGAAACGTTCAACTTGTTTCAAACAGTGCTCATGCATGATCTATCTATCTCTCTAATGTTTCTATTTCTTTTATCATTGTTATGTGACCAAGACCGAACTTTACTTACTTATCAACAAATACACTGAATTTAAGAAAAAAGCAACTGATAAGGAATAAGATAATGTGAGAAGAAACTTCTCAACAAGTGAATTAAACATTATTAACTTTGGTGCAGTCTCACTTGGTGAGAAGTTTCTTTCCACGTTTCACTTATTCATTACTTACCAGATACTTTTTCTTAAAATCTATTTCTACCTAAAAACCTAAATAATCATATCTGAAAAGTTCTTTTAAAAGACGCAACTTTATATATTCCTTAATCTTAATGTACTCGGAAGCCACTTCATACCCATCTGATGTCACAATAATTCCTCGCTTCTCCAAGAAGGATGTCCGTGCTTTCATTATACACAGTTCGGGCCAAATTAAGGCGTTGTCAAACGAGCACGTTTTCCAGCATCTTTCAGCATCATGTCACAAAACTTGTATCAAGCAGCAAAAATCATTTTTAGCTTTCTGTAAAAGAAAACTATTAAGAAGGCTATTGGTCTGTCTGTCCGCACTTTTTATTTCCACCCACAGATCTTAAAAACTACTGAGGCTAGAGGGCTGCAAGTTAGTGGATGGATGGATTATGGAATTTAGGGCATAGCCCAAGCGCTGGGTCCTATAAGATCATTCAGCGCTGAAATGAAAGTATGGCTTGATGGAAAGATGAGAAATGAAATGAAAATGATAAACTGATGACAATCCTGCTCTTGAACAGGACTGTACATCAGCAAAGGCCATTTTAATCTCTCCCCAGCATTCCGATCATCCAAAGATATGAAAGATCGTTTTGGCCAGGGCGCCTCTGCAAGTTAGTAGGTTGATCATCCTCCCTCCAATCATCAAACAAAACAAAATGTAGCCCTCTAGCCTCAGTAGCATTTATTTCATTTGAAGTTAAAAGTTAGCGATGATCGTGCGTCTGGCACCATCATAGGTAGCAACAACACAGGCCCCCACCAGGCCGTGGCTGCGAGTTTCATACAGCACTATATGCTGCCAGAAAACGTAACAATGCAACACCGCCTTGACTTTTCTAAGACTAGAAAAACTCCGGTAGTGCATCTTAAAACTTTGCAGAATCTAAGACTAAATAATAAATATTCGGTAACATGATCTAGAGAAATTCGGCGATACTTAATTTTAAAAATACATGAAATATCACCATTATCACCACAGCCTGTAATAAGAAACAAACTGCAATTGTTATTAAACGTGTAAAGTAAACAAGTTTCTTTTAACAGACCTTCGCAAAACAAGTTCACAGTGGTTTTTACGGAAATTTTACAAATATGTACACCTAAAAGGTAAAAAGTGGTTATATTTGGAGAAAACTAGTAAAGTTTCACAGAAGATGAGACCATTTGAAGCAGTCTCCGAACGCTCCTGTTTAAATGACAAAGATGTACAAAGGCTATCAAACAAGAAAATCCACAACGAAGAACAAAATAATTCATATAATTATCTTATCAAGTACATCTTACCTTAAAAAAACCAAAAGCATGGTATATAAATAACAGGATAGCATCCTCTTTTCTTAAAACCTGTCAGAGTTAAACGGCCTTTATTAAAAATACTAATAACAACAATCTATTCTTTCAAAAAAGAAACAAAAAGAAAAATTATGCAAGAAAAACTAAATCGATCGAATACGGGTGACAGCCAAATAAATCAGAAAGCAGCGCATTGTTTCCTTGATGTGAAAAACCAGATTGCATAATGAAGATAGAATTCAATTTGAATGAATGCAAGGGATCCTCTTACGAAGTAACATTATTATAAAGATCTAACATGAACAAGGCAATTGTTATGTACTTGCATATATATTGATGTAGTATAAATGTACGTATCTGTAACTTAACTTTCTAACATAAACATGAATACGTCTATAAAATACGGCCAAGCAAAGAATTCTGATCCTAGAAGCATAACATAAACATACTAAACAAAAGGCGAAAACAGAAACATTAACTTGAGCAAAAGCGCCTGCAATCCTATCATTCGGTGATAAAGCGCATCTTAAATTTAGGGAACAGCTCTTTTTCCCTATTTATGAGGTCTTCACTTCACTCCAGGTTGACTGTGACTCAGGAAATGTATTAATCTCACTATGCATCGATACCAAAAGCATTGTTACTACGAAATCGCACTAGAAATGTTCTTTTTCGTAGAGAGAGAGAGAGAGAGAGAGAGAGAGAGTTGCAAATACTCAATACAAAAGTATTTTTACCACCTTTGCGTGCTGCATTGTAAAAATAAAAACATTCGGCGTGATGCCCTGTAAAAGAAAAAGATTAAAAGCTTTTTTAAAAGTACGCATACAGAACGCTATTAGCAATGTAAATGTAAATCTAAACATAATATATATATATACTATATATATATATATATTATATATATATATATATATATATATAATATATATATATATATAATATATATATATATATATATATATATATATATATATATATATATATAATATATATATTTATACACACAAATGAGTATATGTGTGTATGTGTAGGCCACGTAGTGAGATTGGTACAAGGTACCAGAACAGAACCCCAGGAGTGCATGTACCTGGTATTAAGTCACTGTAGTGATAAGAAATGAAAGTGAATAGGGCTAAGAAATGGGCTATTTGATAATCGTAAGAGCAATGCCAGAAAAGGCTTACAAATGATTTGTGTGTTTATGTGTATTATATATATATATATATATATATATATTATATATATATATATATATGTGTGTGTGTGTGTGTGTGTGTGTGTGTGTGTATGTATGTATTATTACATACATACATATGTGTGTGTATATGTATACCATAGATATGCGTTATATAATTTATATAATAAATTATATATATACTATATATATATATAGTATACGTATGTATGTTTATCATAACTAAGTATTAGCAGTACGCAAAGAAAAGATAAATGTTCTGTGCTTACTATAACAAAAGAGCAAACCAGTTCTTCCTGAAACAGAAAGTCGAATGAACGGATACTCTGTTAGTCTTTCAAGCTGGCATTTCAAGTAGTTAAACTGGGTTTCTATTCAACTGTTGCCCTTTTGTCGAAATCAGTACTAGTGAATTTTTCACGAATTGAGTTTTCAGATGATCGTAATGACATTTTTCAAGTTTTTCGTCCACTTTCAAACGTGAACAGGCTATTCTGAGTTACATATTTATATACATATATTCTTTATGCTTTGCACTAAGAATAGGGACACAGAAAATTGAGCTATCCACATATAGCAAGACCGTGAATATTTTAAGGGGATAGGTACTTTTCAGACTCCAGCAATAGACTTCTTTGAAAATCATTCTCAACTAAACCTCATCCACAAGAAATGTTAGCATGAAACATCGAGGAACCCTATGCGCCTGAAAAACCATCACAGCCAAAGCCGTTTTTGCCAATTAAATCACGTGATAAAATAAATTATTATGAAATACAGGAACACACTCCAACACAAAACACACGCACACACAAACCCATATATGTATGGCATGCATATAAAATACAAATATCATGTGTGTAAATGTGTATAAAGACGTGTATATATTCATAAAATACCTGTATATACCAACTTTCATATATATATATATCATATATATATATATATAATATATATATATATATATATATATATATATATATATATATCAATGAGCTGGTATGTACATGCTATTATATATAGATAAATACATATATATATATATATATATATATATATATATATAATATATATATATATATAATACCGTGGTAAGGGTGTAAGAATACTACCACCGTAGGTCTGTGTGTCGTAAACGGCAACTAAAGGACGGCTACTGCCTTGCAGCCCTACTTTTTATTAGAAAGCTAGACCCACCACCAATAACTGTGGAAATTGCTGCCTTACAGTCTTACTTTTTAGTATAAGGCTAGGCTCACTGGTGATTACTGCTGAAAATGAGAAGGACCTACAGAGAAGGGTTGGAGAGTGGCAGGAGTCTTTAGGGAGGGGTGGCTTAAAGGTGAATGTGAATAAAACAGAGGTTTTGCCGAGTAGTAGGGAAGATAGAGACAGAACAGTAGTACAAGAAAGAAGCAGCTCGATTTTAAAACTGACAGGAAAGTTTCAATACTTAGGATCTACTTTAAGCCAAGAGGGAGGATGTGAGGCTAAGGTGACAGTAGGATAAAAGCTGCATGGAGGTAGTGGGGAGAGGTAGCCGGAGTAGTATGTGATAAGAAAATGCTAATCAAGCTAAAAGTCAAGATCTATAACACAGTGATAAGACCAGTATTAATGTGTGGAGCACATTAATACTGGGCTCTTAAGAAGAAAAGGGGAATATTGTAGGAAAATTAGGTTTCGTGTCAAATGTTTGTTCAAAGTGATTTACCAGATTTTACTTTACAGAATTATTATGATTAAGAAAAAAATAGGATGGGAATTTTTTCAACTACCCTCTGTGGGTAAATGGAGGAAATCCAAGATGGCTGCCATTGAAGTCACGAAATATCCCATTCAATCCTTAATTTTGCACCAGGCAAGAGAAAATATAAATGAAAATTCGTTATATACCTTTCAATACCTTAGCAATCTGATTTTGACATCTATAGATAAAAAAATTTAATGGAAATAAAATGGCAGCCATAAATACTTTTTCAAAAAGTAGCAATTTCCCATGTATGCAGTGGAACATAAATAAAATCAGCAAAATATGTCCTTATAGCATTAAATCTTAATAAACAAACTGTATATATCATCAATGAATACATATTTCAGCATTTTCATCATTAGGTCATCCATCTTCATCTATGTTCCTTCTAGGTAGCTCTAGGTATATGCACATTTTCTCAAACTCATCCTTTCTCATCCAAGTCTTCCGTTACTACATTTGTTACATACGACTAAGTTGGGTTGCTGCAGCTTAAGTTTACGTAGCCACACATTTCTGTGCATAGAATATAGTTATTCAAACAACTACATTTCCCCTTGCATCCACGTTAACATACTCACTTTACCAAGTTCATCACAGCTGCAAGGGCCGAAGGATTCAAACAGCTTACTGGAATATAATGAGGCTTAGACGCGTCAATCTTCCACCCATATTCAACAGATGTGAGACATGGATAGCTTTCGCCATAATTTCTCCAAATCATTGCTATATAATGTGCCCGATGAATATGCAAGGTTAAGCCCGCCACTAACGTTTAGTTATGTCTCCACAGTTATAACTGCGCAGTCCTACTGTTCAGGCAAATCTTCGCCACTAAAGCCCGCCACTATCATTCAGTTTATGCCTGCATAGTTATAACTGTGCAGTCTGACTGTTCAGGCAAATCTTCGTCACTGAAGCCCGCCAGTAACGTTCAGTTTTGCCTACACAATTATAACTGCGCAGTCGGACTGTGCAGGCAAATCTTCGCCACTAACGATACAGGCCATTTTCCTCAGTCCTCCGTAGCAGCCACGGCGTCAACACATGATGCTCTGGATGTAATTGACTTGCTGATAAAAAAAACTCAAAGTCAAGTAAGACGTCCAGTGAAAGAGTGGTTGATAAAAACGAATTTAGTACTCCCATGTGAATTTGTGAGTCAAAATTTGGCCCCAAGGACTTTCATAATGTTTATTGAATATTTTACGAATAAAGGAGAGTTCCATGGAGAGATAACTAAGTTTGTAATCGTTTGCTTTTGTTTCATAGTTGACACATATAGGTCTAAAAGTATTTTCTATTTCATTACAAGGGTTAATACTGATTTGCTTTTATTTAAAGATCGACTTCTTATGACGTGTTACAATGAATGAAATCCTTAGTTTACTACTCTCTTTCTGTGTTTCATTTGTGTTGATTAGTCTAATTTCATTTCAAAGCGAACTTCCGTGGGATGTAAGCAATGAATAGTGCAATTTTGTTTAGTCAGAAAGTAGAATATTATTTGCTCTCAATTTAAAAATGAATTACATACATGGTAATATTCATGAATAGACGCATATAGGCATATTCTTGTTTTACATTATTTTGCCATAAATATTTATTCTCATTGAAAAACTGTCTTGTATATATGATTTATAACCACGAATAAACATACATAGGCTTAATCTTTACGATAGCCTTAGGATTTGACTTGCCAAAGCAAAGTCTCACTCATATAGAAGGTTTCGATGAAATCTACAAGACATTCAGGAATGATGCTGCCACTTTCAGCCTTCCATATAAAA
>NC_087200.1:164325463-164350463 GCF_015104395.2 Macrobrachium nipponense
ATTAAGGTCAGGGGAGCTACCTGGAAATTCACTTGACGAGAAGAAATCGATACCACTGTTTCGAAGCAGCGCCTGTGTCTGAAGAGCCTTGAAACATGGTGCCTTATCATGCAAAACTGTGACTTGTGACTTCAACAGATAACACATTTTCAGGATCTTTGAGGAAAGGAATTACTCCACCAGTAAGCCCAGTATCTCTGAAGTATTCTCCATTCCATGATTGTCCTTTTTCTTTGATGACCCACATTAACCATTTGGCTGTGGAACAGACAAAAATCCCCAAACATTTCACAACTTGGCGATAGCGCACGTCATCGCTGATATCATCCAACTTTGCAGCCCAAATGATGTCATTTTTATGATTTGGCTTCCTGACTGTGTAAATGAAAAATTCATCTGATGCGGCAACATGGAAAAAGTCAGCTTCATCCCAATTTTAAGAAATGAACCACAAAACCATGCACAGTCTTCTCTCTGTTGCTGAGTGATGTTGGGCTTGCTGATAACATGAAATGGCTTGATACCAGATTTTTTCAACTCACAATATACAGCACTATAAGTTCTCTTCTTTCCCCTTTTTGTTTCTAGTTCCAGTGCCAATTTACGTAAAGACTTTCTTGGTCTACCCACTGCCTCAGCTATGATGTCTTTTGACTCCTGAGAAAGGACTTCAGCCTTCCAATATTCTCACTCTTTTCATGATGACAGTCATATGGATTTTTGTTCCAGTTTCTTTTAACAAAGGATTCACCTCTTTTAATGTATTTAGCTATCTAGGAACATGAAATGAATGATGCGCCAGCATCCCTAGCCTCTCTGAACGTTATAGCCCTGATTCGGTCAATCCATCTGATTTCCTCTGAGTCGTTAGCCATGGCTTTATCTAACTTGTCACTCAGTCTGAAAACACGAGAAATGTAAAAGGAAAAATAGCTTAACAGAAACATAAGATAATGTAATTGGAGATAGGCTATAGCAGAAAACTTCATTACTTTCCATTTGTTCTGTGGAGGGGGGCCTCTAATTTTGAAACACCTGGTATATATATATATATATATATATATATATATATATATATATATATATATATATATATATATATATAATGGGCTTGATTGGAACCCAGAGCTACTGTCTCCCCTGCCATCCAGACTCCCTACCTATCCGGTCCCACCCTGGGTTGGACAAACCAGTTACAGGGATGGGTGGCTGTGTCATGTCTCCCCTAATGTCACCTGGGGAGGACAAACAAGAAAAATCCACTCGGATTTTCTTTATATATATATATATATATATATATATATATATATTATATATATATATATATATATAGATCATATATATAAAGTTATAAGCCACGAAGGGAAAATAAACAATGGAGCATCCACTAGATCTTTCGACGTTCAAACGTCCTTTATTTAGCAGATGAACTGACATACATGAGAAAATGATGATACACGATATTGTAAAAATGACAGATAGGGATTATAAAGAGATTAGTAGCTAGAATCCGACACACCTGGAAGATGAGTAATCCTCCCAAACAAGCAAAAACATGGTTATAATTAAAAGTTTAAGACAAACTGCTCAGACAAAAGGGCAAGACAATTAAAGGATTATTATAGGTGACAGCTATTCAGAACTTTGGTAAACAAAAAACATGTTTACAATACATATTCACAAAACATATTAAGCATACATATACAACGAAAATATCTCTAAGGCAACTAATTTTTATTTAAGTCTGTAATTATATCTTTGAGGTCATTCTTAAACATGTTACAAATACAAGAGTCTAAATGAAACAGGCTGCCAACGTTAAGCATGAAAGTAACTTCCCTGCTCGCTATAAGAAAAGTTTGACCGATCTTCAAAAGGACAATACTATCCACATTACAAAAGGTGATAAGTCAAATAGTATAGTAATTTTAGATAAAGCTGACTACATATCACGTATGCAAGCCCTACTGGATGATGATGTGACTTATAAAAAACTAACAAAAAATCCCCTTGATCAAGTCATAAAAAACTTCAATAGCACAGTGAAAAATATCCTTAAAGATAAAACAGAACTACTAGGCAAATTGTCTGTCAAATCTCCTTCGCTACCTTACCTTTACGGATTAGTCAAAACGCACAAAGAAAATAACCCTATGCGGCCTATTATCAGTACTGTTGGTTCAATTTCATATAAACTTTCGAAATATATCACTAAGATCTTGTCCCCGTTACTTGGAGCCATCTCCGATTCTCATATATATAATTCTCTAGATTTAGTCGATAAATTAAACAAAATTACTCTTTGCTCCACTGATAGATTCGTTAGTTTTGATGTATGTTCTCTTTTTACTAAAGTCCCCATAGACTTTATTTTAGAATATCTTAGTAATGAACTAACTCAGCATGAATTACCTCTACCTATAAGTCATATTATTTCACTCACTAGGTTGTGCATTTGTGATTGTAAGTTTATATTCAATGGTGAATTTTAGCAACAAATATTTGGCACGGCAATGGGCAACCCTTTATCGCCTCTCCTCTCAAACCTGTACTGGAATTCTTTGAAAAACGCTGCTTACCTAATATCATTTATATTCCTGTAAAGTGGTATAGATATGTTGATGATATTTTAGCTGTTCTGCCTGTCGGTATTGATGTAAATGATTTACTCTCAAATTTAAATAACCAGGTACCATCGATTAAGTTTACTCTAGAATTAGAAAAAGACAATTGCCTCCCTTTCTTAGACGTTTTGATACATAGAGAACCATTTCAATGTAAATTTAGTATTTATAGGAAACCGACCAACAACTTAACTTATGTTCATTTCTATTCAGGCCACCATCTTAACATAAAAATATAAATTTTTTCTTATACGATTTTATGAGCATTGTGCATTGTCAGTCCCCAATATTTGGATCAAGAACTTGAATATATAAGAAAAATAGGGAAATATTTATGTTATCCTTCAGATATATTAGATATTTGTTATAATAAAGCCCACAAAAAGTTTTCTAGTGTAACACGGAGAAAGAAAATTCTAAGAACATTCTCAGTTTGCCTTATTTTAACGGATTTGAAACCATTAAATCATTGCTAAAAGCCTTTAAGGTCAACCTTGTTTTTTCCTATAATAACACACTAAAAGGAATGTTAATAAAAAATGGCCACAGAAAAAGCAACAACATAATATATAAAATTCCATGTATGGATTGTCCCTCATTTTATCTCGGACAGTCGAGCAAGGGCTTAGAAGTAAGGTTTAAGCCAGCATAAACATTCTGTAAAAACTGGGCAAACATCTAATGCAATATTCATTATTTTAAGAGAAGAAAACTACCGAATAAATTGGATTGGTAGTTCAGTAATTACAGGGTCAAAAGATGTCTTATCACGAAATCTTTTAGAATCTGCTTTAATACAACTTACTTCTCATTTTAATTTCAATATTAGCCGTGGCCTGTTTCATTTAGACCCTTGTATTTGTAACATGTTTAAGAATGACCTCAAAGATATAATTTCAGACTTCAATAAAAATTAGTTGCCATAGAGATATTTTTGTTGTATGTATGTTTAATATGTATTGTGAATATGTATTGTGAATATGTTTTTTGTTTACCAAAGTTCTGAATAGCTGTCACCTATAATAAACCTTTAATTGTCTTCCCCTTGTGTCTGAGCAGTTTGTCTTAAACTTTTAAGTGTAACCAAGTTTTTGCTTGTTTGGGAGGATTACTCATCTTCCAGGTGTGTCAGATTCTAGGTATATACTAATCTCTTTATAATCCCTATCTGTCATTTTTGCAACCTTTCGTGTATCGTCATTTTCTCATGTATGTCAGTTCATCTGCTAAATAAAGGACATTTGAACGTCAAAAGATCTCGCGGATACTCCGTTGTTTATTTTCCCTTCGTGGCATATAACTTTATTTATGAATTTATCACGTTCCTAACTTCGTGATTCAGTTATACATGATATATATATATATATATATATATATATATATATATATATATATATATATATATATATATATATATATATATATATATATATATATATATAGATATATATATATATATGTATATATATATATATATATATATATATATATATATATATATATATATATATATATATATATATATACTATATATATATATATATATATATATATATATATATATATATATATATATATATATATAGACAAAAAGATTATTCTCTGTATACACGAATAAAGGAACATAAAAACAGTTTATCTGATATAAAACACAGTAGCTAATTAATTTGACTCACTTGATTATGCAATCTGATTTGGCAAAAGTTATGGTTATAAATTATCAGGATTAAAGTTCAAAGTCCTTCATAAACCTTAAAAAAATCACATAGGATTGTTTACATTTTGTCCTCATGCTTTAGTGTAAACAGAAATTCCTTTGAAAATATAAATTGTGTTATCAGAACTAGTTTCCGACATTTCTTACCTATAAATTATTCCCTTAAATGTGTACAGTGGTCAAATCAATCTTCATATTCAATAATTCACACCACTGCAGCAAAGAAAGAGCAATACATTGCGCATTTTTCATGGACGAGTCGTACCTAATTTGCGTGAGAATTTTATATATATATATATATATATATATATATATATATATATATATATATATATATATATATATATATATATAGATGAATATATGTGTGTGTGTGTGCGCGCGCGCGCTTGTGATTAAACCTCAAAAACACTTCAAGATACAGGGGACGTATATGCAGATAGAGAAACTGACAGACGGACAGCAACGTCCATTTCTAGATTGGCCGGTCGGTAAACAGGGGCATTATCATACGTGAATCAATCATCCCAATAATACAACTTTGCAATGCCATAGCTATTTATTTCATCTCCAAACCGAAAAAAAATATATATAACACCTTTACGGTAACGGCTAACATAGAATTTTCCTTTTCAGCTTCTTCTTAGGGAAACATTTTGCCACCATAAAAATGAGCATCACGTCTGCATCCACACATAAACTGCATATGAAATGCCACAACCAGGGATAGCGAACTGCATCCTTCAGGGAAGAGGAGGGAAATGGAATGAATTTTTGTACTCTACGGAAACCGAAGGAACAAGATCTGCAATGAAATGCTAGAAATTTGCCACATACTTCGAAACATACACTAAGTGTGATGCGCTCAGTGCAAAAGTAACATCGTGACCAAAAGCCTTTCGTAGTAGTTTGATATTAAATAAGTAATGAATAGAGGGGATCACTTTAAAGTATACACGAGAGAGAGAGAGAGAGAGAGAGAGAGAGAGAGAGAGAGAGAGAGAGAATCTCAAAAAGTGAGAAGGGGAATATAAAAAGAAGTTTAATGTGAGAGAGAGAGGCAGAGAGAGAGACGAGAGAGAGATGAGAGAAGAAAGACACAAAGAATCCAAAAAGTGAGAAGGGGTAATATAAAAAGAAGTTTAATCAACGAGAGGATGAGAGAGACGGAGAGACCGAGAAGGAGAACGAGAGAGAAGAGAGAGAGAGAAGAATCTTCCAAAAAGTGGGAAGGGGGGAATATAAAAAAGAAGTTTAATCCAAGAGAGAGAGAGGAGAAGAGGAGAGAGAGAGAGAAGGGGAATATAAGAAGTTTAATCTCAGAGAGAGAGAAAGAGAGAGAGAAAGAGAGAATAATCTCAAAAAGTGAGAAGGGGAATATAAAGAGTAGTTTAATCTAAGAGAGAGAGAGAGAGAGAGAGAATAATTTCAAAAAGTGAGAAGGGGAATACAAAAAGAAGTTTAATCTCAGAAAGAGAGAAAGAGAGAGAGAGAGAGAGAGAATAATCTCAAAATGTGAGAAGGGAAATATAAAAAGAAGTTTAATTTCTAGAGAGGAGACGAGAGAGAGTAGGAGAAGGAGAGGAAGAGGAGAAAAGAGAAGGGGAAATAAGAAAAAGGTTTAATAGAGAGAAACGAATTGAGAGAGAGGAGAGAGAGGGTCCAATAATTTTAACCGAGAGGCCGCAGTTCCAGGGGGGATATAACCCGGCAGAGCTCGTTTTTATGACTTTTCCTTGCCTAGGCTCTCTCTCTCCCTCCGCACACTTCCAGGCACCTCCACCACTTCCGCCGCCACAACCACCACTACTCATATGAATTTGGCTTATTTCTTCATTTCAACGTTCTTTGCTTATTTATGGGAGAAACCTTCGACAAACCAAGATACCGCTCGCTAAGTAGTAGTACATAGCATATTGGCACACACAATATGTATGTGAATATTATATATTATTATATATATATATATATATATATATATATATATATATATAATATATACACATATATATATAATAATATCATAATAAGTCATATATATATAATATCAATATATATATACTTCATATTACATATCATATATATATATATAATATAATATATATATATATACTATCTATATATTATATATATATATATATATCATATATAATATTTATATCCATTATATATATCATATACATATTCATAATATATATACTATATATATATATATATATATAGATAGATAGATAGATATAAACATACAGAACATTTGAGGTTGTGTATGAAAATTTACACTATACACAAATATTGTTGTTATTCCGGATTTTAAATATTTCATACAAAATGTAAAGGAACGAATGAATGAAAAAAAATATGAATCCATTCAAACATCTACTACATTGAGAAAACCCCAACAGAAGTATTGTCCGTGAAATAGAATATCATTAGACTGAGTTCTAATAAACATCTGACCTATTTCTTATTCTTTTAAGACTTGTTGACTCGCATGATAAAAGTACCAAGTTTCACAGTATTGTATGTGGAACTACCCCATATCTTTTCCTACGGTACTTTATTATTTCTCTCTCTCTATATCATCTTCCGGCCAATTTCACCTTTACGTTGTCATGTTACTTCGTAGTAGAAACCAATCAATCAACGACACTTCACTCCTCTCTCTATGCCCTTCCCTTCACAGGTATCGCAATTCTAAGGTTGATAGAATTGTTCCTGTTTTCGTCCAAGTGTCAAGGAAAACTAATTACAGAATTTAGGTTTAGACCAAGTTGGAACTCTCCTCCAAGCTTTCCATTTTTCTTACAATTTTAAAAGGTTCTTGTATCTTTTGAACCTAACCCAGACTGTTTTTTTCATATTTATCCAATAAAAAGTATATAGATATATATAGTATATATATATATATATATATAATAAAGGTATATATATACATATGTATATATATAATACAATATATAGACACACAGACAGACCACACACACACACACACACACACACACACATATATATATTATATATATATGTGTGTGTGTGTGTGTGTGTGTGTGTGTGAATACATCGGGTAAATGATAAGCAGAAAGTTTATACGAAGCGCTTTCGCCTTTTATTCAGGTATTGACGAGGCGAAAGCCCTTGGTTTAGACTTTCTGCCAATCATTTCCTTGTGGTATTCGCTTATATAATAAGTCACGTGCAACTACTGTGATTTTTATAGCATAAATATATAATATATAAATAAATATATATATATAATATATATATATATATATATATATATATATAGATATATATAATATATTAAAAGGGGGGTATAAGCCACGAGGGAAAAATAAACAACGGAGTTCCGCAAGATCTTTCGACGTTCAACTTCCTTTACTTATATATATTTTATTTATATATATCTTTCGCCTTTAATTTAAGAAAATCTCAACCTAGCTACATACAATAGTACGAGAGGATAACAGTAAAGAAGATTACTATAGAACAACTACAATCGAAACGGTAAATAATCGTTAGTCATGAAAATGGTTTAACGTTTTGTTTTCCGTTGCTTTTAGTAATCTTCTTAGGATCTTTTCCATCTGCGGTATGGAGTTTTTTTGGCAACAGCTTGAAACAACGCGAAATATCTTGCACACCGTCTTCTAGGACCGTGAATTCCTTTTATTCTCATTTTATTAACGTTTAATATTGTTGGAACATTAATATTTAAAAAAGTTCTAGATATAAAGTAAAGAACGCCTTGTATATGTTTTCATGTCTTGAATTTTCGACAGAATGAGTTGGTGTACAGTACGTACTGATTATGGTGCCAAAAAATATATAAAATTGTCTTAAAGCAAACTACAACTAGTTGAATTCCCATCGACTTCATTTGTTTGGGTGAAATTCCAGGGACCAAGACGACGCGGACTGGGGAGGGGACCGAGGGTGAGTTTCATGTCCGGTGGAGAGGGTGTACCATAACAACTCGATTTTTTATGGCCGGTATTTTGACACCTGGCGACGAAGTGACTAATCGTTTTCACACCAGGTCCAATTGTCCTATTCTTTTCCTGTACCAGTTTTTCCTGTACCAGTTCTCTCATTTATTGCCTTCGAGACTTATTCAATTATGGCCTTCCTAACCATGGCGAATGATCCAAAAAAAATACAAGAAAATTACACGAAATAAGAAATTTAGCCAATTCTACCTCTCAACAAGAAGTACACATGATGCTCAAATGAGCTCGTCAACAAACTCCTGATAACTATTTGAGATAATCTAACAAATAGGACCATACAAGTTTCATGAAAAAGTAAACATGCAAACTGACAGCATCTTCATCTTTACAATAACATATCTTAAAATATTAGAAAAATAATGCTAATACAGTCAAGAACTCCCATGCATAACCCTCTCAACTCCCTATGTAAATATCACCGACAATAACTTCAGCGTAAAGAAACACTGGCTTTTACGCTATGTAGCACCCTCAAAAATAGAAATCTTTTATACCTGGACCAATTCATTGAAAAAGAATCCGGTGATTTTTCCAGAAAAAAAAGGGGGTAGAAAAAACAGACAATCCTAGCCCAGGGAAAAAGTCACGTAATATGATAGATACAGGACGAGCGACTTTTATGGTGGGTTGTTTCATGTAGGGCCCCGAAGGATAATCGCATTAGCTCTCAAGCCGAGCACAGGGCCGCTGTACATAGGTACACACACAAAAGTGTGCATACGCAAAATACTACAGAACTAAATATGGAATGTGAAAAAGAAAAAAAATCCTCGTGGTTAAGAAGCTCGCTTCACTAGTTGGACCGGTTTCGATTCCTTAGTTGACTTAACCAGTGAATTGTGTGCCTGATAGTTAGGAGGCTGTTGTGCGTTGCAGTCAAGTTGAACTAGAGTATGGGGGCTAGCAGCTTCATCGCATAATACTTGCGGAAAACCTTTAGGTTAACACATTCTGGAGTCCTTCCCTTTTAAGAAGTTAAAGCCCTTCGGGGTGCGTGCGTGCGTGTGTGCGCGTGTGTACTGCCAAAGACTACAGCCTTCCAGTTATTCAGCAAGTCTTTATGGGTGAAGTTGCTAGCCGAACGCCCATTTTCTTGATCTACCGCCCATTTTCTTGATGCTGAACCAATCAACTACCATCTGTACCCGTTTATAGTTGGGTCGATTGATAGGAGAAAGTAGGTACATAATGAAGCTCCCTCTTCCATATAAACCCTTAAATTATGTTTCCCCACATTCAAGCTCTTCCAATAGTTTTTGTAGTTTCTCTTCAATGTTTCCGATCATTACTATATCATGTGAAAACGTCTGCTATTCCACACTCCAGTGATAACTAACTTTCTCTGACTTCTCATTTCACTCCATCTATGAATATCATGAACAGTTATTGGAGACATAACACAACCTTCTCTCAGACCAATCACTCTTGCGTCTAGATTCTAAAATTCGCTCACCTTCAATCATGAATACTTTTAATGACATTTTTTTTAATCCGGAGATTCAGTCGTTTACTAACATTCCTTTCTGTACTTACTTCCCTGTAGAAAACTTGACTCTCCATAAAGGACTTGCTCACCTTCTTCCCTTTATATCTATTTCATTACTTCCCTAAAACTTCCATTTCCTCGCACCACCAGTGATTGATTTTATTCGCTCTTCCTACTTCTCAACAAATAATCACCGTTTTCCCATTAGCACCACCTTGGAATTCTACAAACTTATCATTTACTTCTTCCATCTACAAGTTTTTAACCCTAATCTCTCTCTCTCTCTCTCTCTCTCTCTCTCTCTCTCATATCATCGATCATATATATATATAATATATATATATATATATATATATATATATATATATATATATATATACACAAGATTAATGCTTCCTATGGACTGTACCATATAGCTATCATCAAAGACGTTTACAGGTAAATACACGAAAGTGCTTGGGAAGCAATCATGTAATTTCTCCCCAATCCCTGTAATTTAGTATAATTCACACGTCTTGAGTATGTATGTGTAAATATATACAGGCAAAATCCATGAAGGAAAGTAAAACAATGGAGTACCGCTGCAAGGCCTTTCGATTCTCATCTGCTTAGTAAAGGACGAGAGTCAAAAGGCCTTGCACGGTACTCCACTGTTTCACTTTTCACTTTTCTTCATGGATTTTGCCCTAATTTATATATTAATCTCGTTCCAAATTTTCGTGATTCAGTTATACACACAAAAAAACACAAACACGCACACACACGCACACACATACACACACACACACACACACCACACACACACACACATATATATATATATATATATATATATATATATATATATATATATATATATATATATATATATATATATATATATATATATATATATATATCGGTTTATCTGTGCATGTGAGTACTAGCTTACATATGACAGTGTATTTGGTTGTTCCCAAGCTATATGTACATAAGTATACTGCATATAAATGCGAGAAAGACTGATCAATGAAAATCTACAGACTTCAACATAGCCGTCTTTGAATATGGGGTTAATTTAGACGGAGGGGTAAATCCTTACCTGCCGTTGAGCTGAACACCCAACAACAGTGCCATTAACGTCGCCAGGTGAGAGATTCGGTTGCTTGGCGGTTTGTTGGCATATACAGTGCCATTTAATCAACGCCTCAAAGGGCTAAAGAGCATACACACCCTTATTTCTTCAGTTCACAAGGGCGGAGAAGGCTTAACAACATACACGTCTGAAGGAGGAATTAGAAGGATATGCCACCTCTGCCACTGACGGTTCCAATTGTTTCCTGGTGCATCGACGACAAAGGGAAATTGCTTGTTGTTAATGGTGGGTGGCGAGGTGTTGTCATAACAGGTAATCCTGCAGTTCAGCCTGTATGTAATGAATCACGGTTACGCAATAAATTCGGACTGTATTAGCTGATGGTTATTCTCATGACGATGAAGGAAATTGTCATAACTTATCAACTGGTTGTTTGTTTTATAATAATACTGAAATACTTATGAACACCTTATACTATTCTTTCATACGTCAAATGCATTAACTACAGTTATGCACATCTTGAGCAAGATATCTTCAATTTATGCTCAAGTTTAAAATGAAGTGGAAACTATGAAAGGAAACAAGGAAGCTTCAATTATAGAAATATGAATTAACTTGATTAATGGATACTTTGAATGAAAATCAAGCAGCGAGTGCAACTGCAAATCTGAAGATAACCTTCACAGCGAAAATGAAACACGTACATGCTACCCATCAACGTAACTGTTCATCTTCGATACAACAATTCCATTTGATAACTGCAAATGGCTATTTGAAAATACAACATATAACTTGTGCATGAAATAATTTGCTTTTTAAGCGTTTATATTCCATTAATCTTATCCCCTAAGAATATGCGCATAATAATAAGAACAATAATAATAATAACTTTTGAAATAAAAATATGGAAATTCTTCTTACCTATCATTTTTGAACACTCATTATCCAAACTGGGCACCCTTATATGCGCGCAGCCATAAGCACAGAGCAACGCTCACACACATATGGTAAAAGTGAGTGTATAAGTTGAAATGCTTCTGCGAGGATGCACTGCAAAAATGATTCCATCATCATAAGCTCAAGAAACATGGAAAGCATTTTCCAATTACAACTGCGGCAGAGCAAATCATATCTTCACTTAGGTAAGCCCAGCAAAATATGGGCCTTCAAAATACTTCATGAACGCAAAATAGCAAATATGAATGCCTATACATACATCGTTATGTAAATCACAAATGTGATTGCTTCTTGAATAAAATACATGAGCATATGTACTTACATATAAGTGTGTATCATCCATTAAATGGCAGGATGGCAGTATAAATAAAGTAGAAACAATGCAGAGATAAATTACGGCCAAAGCTTTTGTCCCTCTACAAACAAGCGACTCCTTGTTACTTTGTGTCACTGAAGTTGTGATCGCCCTTTTACCGTACAGTAGGTGATAACGCACACTACAAGCTCATAGGGCAAAAAACAGAACATCTTATCATAAACAAAATCTAGACAGACAATCGTTGGCTATAAAGTATTTCACCAGAAACGACAATACAGTGGGAACTTCCCTTTGCATGTTGATCAACACCTAACAAACACTATTACATTCCCTGTCCGTAGTTGGAGAGAGAGAGAGAGAGAGAGAGAGAGAGAGAGAGAGAGAGAGAGAATAAGTATAAACAACGGGATTTATCTAGCGCTTTCTCTGGCACCACAGCCGTAGTAGTAGTAATAGCAGATTCATGAGTGTGAAATTTCACCTTCACCTCCCGAATTCTCATTAAGGCTGCTAAGCATTTACGGTGAATGAGCATACCTCACTAACACCTGTCAACATTACGGTCAACATTATGATGATCAATGTACGATTACCATCACAGGACGACGGCTCGAAAATGTTTATGGTATTTTCGTTCTCTTCTCTTTATTAAACGAGAAGATTTAATAAGGATGAGTTTTAATATTGCAATGGTAGTGCCCAAATACTTTCGATAATATCCTTAACCTCAGGCCACTGAACATTTTTAAGCGGGCAACATCCAATATCCATACCCAATGCACATAAGGGAATAACGACCACTTATCTAACAGTCATTCTTAACAATTTTACTAATCAAAAATTATATTTTGAAAGATGTAAAATAATAAATACCTCGTATAACACAATGATTTTAGACATAAATCATAGGAATTAATAACTGAATCATAAGTATTAAAAGACTGTGCCATTCTTAGTTAACTGTAAATTTTACACACAAAAAATTCAACAAAATCAGTCAGTTCTAGAATCTCCAAAGCAAAGAAAGATCCAATCTAGAAAACTACAGAATATACAAAAGCATACGCTCCAAAATTTCCAAAGATCAGCTTTTGGAAACTCAAGAAATACTAAAGGTCAAACTCTCAGATCTCCAAAGCGTACACGGCATGACTTCTTAAATATAAATGGTACCCAAGCTTCAGCTCTCTCTCTCCAAAGCATCCGAAGTTTGACTTTAAACTGTAGATTACACAAACGGAAAGCTCTAGGATCTCAAGAATGCTTCAAAACTCAAGGTTAGTCTAAAAAGTGAGCTGTGAAATCTTAGAAGCAATCAAAGCAATAGCTCAAGGTTTTAAATTATATAAAACCTCATTGTAAAATTTCTAATAAGGGAATACGACCCCAATTTCATGGAATCAACAACTATTTAAATGGAATCACCGTATTTGCTAGAGTATAATTGTTAGGAGACGGTGGACAGTAAGATGGAAGAAAGAAAATATGAACGGAGATACAGTAAAAGGAATGAAAGCGGTTGCAGTTAGGGGCCGAAGGGACGCTGCAAAGAACATTTAGTAATGCCTACAGACCCCATAAGGTGCACTGATGGAACTACCCCCTAACATCTTGAGAGCAATCGAAGCAATAGTTCAGGGTTTTGAATTATATAAAACCTCAAATCAAAACTTCTCTGAAAGGAATGTGACCCCATTTTCACAGAATCAGCAATTATTTGAAATGGAATTAAACTATTTACCACCTTAGCCAAAAGTCAACCACTTGCCTATCCCATCATGAATACAGTTTCTATATGTGGTCTCTAAATTTCGACAGCTGTGTCTGGTACGAACCTTCGAATTTCAGAAAAGTCTCTCTCTCTCTCTCTCTCTCTCTCTCTCTCTCTCTCTCTCTCTCTCTCTCTCTCTCTCTCTCTCTCTCAATTTTTTCAGAAGCATTACCTAATAACTTCATGATACCTTCCCATTATAAAATATAAAATATGAAATATAAAACAAATATAAAATAAAAGAAAAATTCTATGGTAAAAGTAAAATACGATAAAGGGATAAAATACACATCACAGTACCTACAGTAGAATCAAGTTCGACAAAAAAATATGCAGATATCACCAGTATCAAATGAAACGTAGTAAAAACAATAAACATGTTAATGAAACACCGCTGAACCTCAAAAATCGCCATTCCACTTTACTACAAATATGACTGAGCAAAGAAAAGTACGATTACCGTCTTTAATTGAGCCTCTGTTTTTGCCATAAAGGAATTTGGGTTGGGTTTGCGTGCTCCGAGCTTGGCGTCCATCACACCAATATCGCTTTAGACAATTTCCGAGTCAAATAAATTCATTCAACAATGTTCTTTTGTGTAATCAAACCGTGTGAGGAAGAAACTTATTATAAAACGTGGTTATGAGTATAGGTGTGTATATATATATATGTATGTGTGTGTGTATCATATTAACATATGAATAAATACTTTTATGTAAATATTCGCAAAAATTAAGCTAAAGTGTCATTCAATATCTGATTCGCTGCACCAGGAAAGCAAATACCGAAAGAGAATTATGATATCATTGTTAAGCGATAGTCGCCTGGTAGACTCGAGCCACCGACAGTAACTATCTTTGACTTCAGTGACGAGTTTTCTTACTAATGGGCCGCCAATTATAATTCCTCTTCGATATTACTTCTGAGGTAAAGCGAGTTGTATATTAAATGACATTTGTAGTTTTGTGTGTGAGGAAAACATGGTACCACTGATGTGATAGAAATTCTTGTGTACACACACACACATATATATGCACACCTATACTCATAACCACGTTTTATAATAAGTTTCTTCCTCACATGGTTTGATTACACAAAAGAACATTGTTGAATGAATTTATACATATATATATATATATATATATATATATATATATATATATATATATATATATATGTGTGTGTGTGTGTGTGTGTGTGTGTGTGTGTGTGTGTGTGTGTATACAAGACAATCATCTTCATCTACAAACATTTTCCTATTAAATAGGACGGATCTAGAAGGGTCTATCTTTCCGGCCTCCAGTAAGTATTTTGATATGAGATTACTAATATCATATGCGACAATCGGGCAATTCTTGGTGGTCTTCAGCCCAAGTACTTATGAGCCCCATTGCTGGGGAATTTCCCCTGTCAAACGACCAGCCATATATCGACCGTCAGTTCTTAGGTGGAATCTTTCAGAATTGGACCTCGTTTCAAACATAATTCTGCAAGGACATAGGGGTGGAGTTGCATGCATCGAGCATTTCTGTATCCATATAACGAATGGGATATCCTTTAGTCTGATAAAAGCTTTCTAATACATTGGGTACCTACCCAACAGCTCAGGAGAGTTACCAACATGCAAGTTCCATGAATTTAAAATTAAGTTTACTGCACTGCGCTGCTCCTAGTACCACGCAAATTCCCATATATGAAAGAATCTCTCTTATCTCCAAGCACTTTTCAATATCACTTTCAACTGACCAAACAATGCGAGATGTTTTCTCAGCCCACTGGGGGGGGATACTGTTATGCACTGGCTGACTTAAGCAAACATATAAGTTTTAATGGATTTTAAATACCTCGCAATTCTTCCATGGTACTATTTCCGCTATTTAAATGGTTGCCTTTAACGGGACGCGCTTCCTTTAAGTGCTGTGTTTCACTCTCTTTGATTTCAGTCATCTTCCTCCATTCTTATCACTACCATTGTCAACCTCTTTCATGTAATCCGAATAATTTTTGTCATACCTGTACACTTCATCTCGTCAGTTTAATGAAGTCCTCAAAATAGATAATTTAAGCGATTACATCACAGCCTTTACGTAAAGAAATCCTGTATCACTGTTTTGTCCAATTCACCATTAAGCATTGCATTGACTCAATTTATTCAGTTACATCTCCGCATTTTACCCATGAAGTTTTCCTGCTATGCCAAGCATATTCTTCGTTATTTATGGCCTTCAAGCCTTGTCCCCAAAATAGTTACTATTTCCGACATGGAGAGACTCCTCGATAACTTCAGTTTAAATCCAACCCCCCTCCTCCTCCCCCCCCCCCCCCCCCCCCCCACCCCCCCCCCCCCCCCCATGACAGAGAGAGAGAGAATCGTATGTGACTCCAGTATTTGAAACTCTGAGAATGCATCTGAGATTAAGGATTTATCACCAGGCTACTAAATTTACTACAAACAGCAATATTATGACTGATTATCCTAAATATGAAAAATAAAAAAATTTCACAGTGGTACCGAATTTACTTCGACAACAGACTATCTCACTTTCAAATGCGTTTACTCAAAGCCTTAAGAGAAGGCCTTATTAAAACAGTGTACCTGCGTAAATGACTACTCTGTGTCCAAGTGATGATCTTGCATACAGGAACACGTCTCTGACACTAAGGGAGGTGTTTTTGTAATGTTACCTAAAGAGAAAATTTGGTCGTATAAGTCAGGCAAAAAAAAGGAGATAATTATCTGTTTCTTGGAGCTAAAATTTCAAAAGAAAACCGATTTCTCTAAAAATTTTCGATGAAAACCTCCTCCCCGCCCCCGCTACCCCCTCCCCCATCCACCTCTTCCTCCTCCTCCCCCCTCCCCCTACCTCCCACCCTTCTTCCTCGTCCTCCTCCTCCTCCTTTGCAAATAAACCCTCAGGGGTTAGGGAGGCGTTCCCAATAAGAGCCAGGTGCCCAAGTTGCCCTGTTACTTTAATTAAGTGCATATAAACGTTAGGTAGAAAACACCTTCCTTAAAAGTTAATTAGTTGCTGTCTTGCGCAATTCATATTTTTTACAACAAAATGATATCCATACTGATGTCACAGGCGGACAGGTTGAAAAACGATCTCGTCTCGGCCAGCAAAAATAACTATAATAATCAGAAGCTGGGTAATATAATAGTAAAACCAGCCACTGAACATATCGTAACATGATAACACAAACCTAAACATAGTTAATACACATAAAGGCGTACATCTCTTTTATGGAGAGCTATATATCATTCTGTTTTAAAAATATTAATGGTACATGAAATGTAATTCATAAACATAAAAATCATAAACACAAAGTAACTCTACAAAATACATCTTTGGAGCACACCTGAGAATATTATAAAGATGTGCAATATGAAGGATATAATCAAACACAAACGTTCATCCAGTTTACATAAAATGAAAACCCTTAGCAAATAACGTAAATGGATATGCAGTGGACCGAATAAAAACCCGATCCTCTACCAAAATATGCATGATTCTTCACAAATAAGTATGAGAAACCACAACCTACAACAAAATACCAATAAACCCCGAGAATGTTTAGCAAACGAAACACGCACCGCAGTCACAAACAAACAAGGGGCCACAAGATGGCAAAATACCAAAACCCATTTACAGTTAAATCGATTTCTCAGAGAGGTCCTTTATCACTCTTAAAGTAAGTCGTTACCGCGGTGACGTCACCAGTGTAATCTAGTCTAATGGGGCTGTTTAAGTGCATCATCAGCAATGGCCGGATTAATCACCGTCATGAGCGTTGACCGCTATAATGCAGAGAGAGAGAGAGAGAGAGAGAGAGAGAGAGAGAGAGAGAGAGAGAGAGAGAATTAAGCTTTCGGCTTACATGATATTACTGTCTAGAGATTCATGAAGCATGAAAACTATCTTGAGAGAGGAGAGAGAGAGAGAGAGAGAGAGAGAGAGAGCAATTCTTCCTTATCATAATGCCACATACTGGAACGATCCAATTTACGGAACTAAACAAACGGTCATCACTGGAATCACCTTCAAAAAGTTCTTCAGAAGCTCGAAGGTCAGTCGCATTCACTCAGCAAGCACTTAATAAACGTAAGCCTTTTTAATCCCTCCTGCTAGCCAGCCATCATCTTCCATAAACTGCTTCATCTTTTCCTCCAACTCCTCATCTAGTCTCCTCCCGATAAGGTGTTCGTCTTCCATCGGTTTCTCTTCCTCGCCCAACCTCCTCTTTACTAGGAAACTCGTCTTCTCTTCCTCCTGCTATTCCAGCTCCTCCTTATCCACTCTTCCTCCTAACCACCAGCTCCGGCTTCCAGCACCTCACCTTGCCTATGGTCTGTAATATGCCGCTCATTTTCCTCTGCATGGGTGGAGCAGACACGCCAGAAAATTGGAGGGAGTTAGTGTCAGAAGCAATGGAGAAGTTAAGTTACAGGGACATTGCATAGCACATACAGGTGCAGTAAAGGATTCCAGACGGGAGATGGCGGTTTCGGCATCTCTTTCAAACACGCAAAAAGGAACTCAAATGCATACGCTCTCACACAGGCGCGTAACAACTATCAATTTAACTCTATTATGCCTCTTTCTTATCTATTTTGTTGTTTCAAGATGTCGGCCTTACGAGCAGCGTTGAAGTGAATTTTGCCCTGACGATAATAGCCAGAATTTTGTTTATATTAGCGTCAGGCAATCCATTATGGTAACCCAATGAAATCAGCCAAACTAAGGCAATACAGAGCATCTAGAATCAAGTAAGTTACGGAGACCTCCCAAGGGAATAACAGATCACACACAATGGTGCTAGAATATTCTAAAAACACTCCACTTAAACCCCATAATTCTAACACATACCAATATCCTTTGGTGATTTGAAACTGCAACACGACATGGCCGTTGATGAAAGATACAAAAGGGAAGCTGAGGGTCATGTAAAACAACTATGAACATAAGTAGACCTTTCAATATTTTGTAGTTTCAGAAAGGTAGATTTCATGTGTTATCTCTGGTGTAAGTGTCTTATATGAACTAAAAGAGACGAAAAAAACATAAAAAATGCTGGGACATTCAACATCAATTCTAAGTAAATAAGAAATACAGCTAAACACCAAAGGGAACCGTCGTTAGCACGCTCAAATACTATAGTATCCAACTATATTGTTCCCAGAAAAAAAATTACTGGAGGCTCTGAGGAATGCCGCGTACTGCATAATATGATGAAAAATGCAATAATATACCAATCTATAATCATATTAGGTTAATAAATTACTTTGACCAAATAGTCATTATTTCATTGATAGAAGATTAAAAGTTAGACCTATCTTTCGAACTGGGATGACAAGTACGTTACACATGGAAAACTTCACGATTCTTGTAAAACTTAAATTTTTTACAATAATAATAATAATAATAATAATAATAATAATAATAATAATAATAATAATAATAATAATAATAATAATAAATAATAATAATAATAATAATAACAAAATGCCGCACCAAATAAAATCAAGCAGTTATTATGCTTTTTCAAAGGCAATCCAGAATGCACCGGATCCCATCTAAAGCTCGAAAAAATCTCCTTGCATACAAAAACATATCTTCAGAGAAACTGTGTAACTGCATATTTCCTTGGGTGTTGATTGGCCCAACAGTGAGAAAATCCATTAAAGTTACCTTTAATACCGCCTTCCGGAGATAACAGAAATGGCACTGGGAACGCTCTGTTAAGAATAAATCAATCTTGCATACGAACCAGAAAAGATCAGACTTCTGTACTGAAATCGAGATGTCCAAATGCCACGGAATGTAAAAAAAAAAAAAAAAAAAAAAAAAAAAAATGGGCAAAATAAGTAATTCTACATAAAAATAACAGATCGTAACAAACTACTGCGAGTCATTTCAACTAGGAGCCATTAAATTATTTCGCAGCAAACTTGAAAACACAACACCTTACATAATACTGTTGTCATGTTTGAAAATGGCACTGTAAACTATATTAACAAACTACTATACAAATTTTACTGAAAACAACGGAGCTAGAAGTATCAAGTCTATCCAACATGTTATACGTAATGTTTACCTTGGTGCAAACTGACAGGACTAAAAATTATTGATGTCGACACCTCGAAGAATTTCTTATTTTGATTTGACAAGTGAATCAATCAATTGCTAAGAGCCAAAAAATTAACTGAAGGGAACTGTTAAAATGCACTAGGAATACACGTTGACAGATAAAAAGTATGTAGCCTACTTGGAAGGTGGTTTACCATAAAAACGCACTTTCCTCTTGAAACCCCACATTGAGGGCAAAATTTACAGTCAAGAAGAATTAAAGGAAATATATACGACTAATACATACATACATATAATATATATATATATATATATATATATATATATATATATATTATATATATATATATAGTGAGTGTGTGCTTTCACTGATGTACTATATTTGATGCTTGTTTTCTTGTCCCCCCGCGAGAGAGATCTTTACAATATGAGTGGCGCAGAGAGAGAGAGAGAGAGAGAGAGAGAGAGAGAGAGAGAGAGATAAAAAAAAACACGAAAACAAGCATTAAGTAGACATCAGCGAACATAAGTATGAGCGAGTAAGAGAGACCAGAGGGATGGAGGGTGAGAGGGGGTAGGGGGTGGAAGATGTGGGGAGGGAGGTGGGGGGTTGTTATTCATTAGACTCATGCTCATGGACGACCCATCCATTATTCCCATCGCCTGGAGAACTTCTTCCTTGTGCTGATCTCGACATGTTCTTTCATTACGTAAGGCTGTACCTTTTGTTCTGCACCGTATTTGTTCTCTCACCTTTCGTGTTCGAACGCCCTTTATTGAATGTGATTAGCCAGCGTCGTGTTCGCTTCCAAAGCCAATTCTCTCAGGCGGCGTTCCTATTCCCGACTTCTTTTGTTTCCGCTTCGTACCAAACGTACTTTCTTTCCTTCGCCCTCCTCTACTGACTCTGTCAGCTCGTCATTGTCCGACCATCCCTGTTTTTTCTGGTGACGCCTCCATCTGTACATAAATTCGCTTTATCAACCAAGTCCGATGACAAAACTTTCAAATACTTAGGCGGAAGACAAACAAGTACAAAATGCTTCGGCGCAATCGAGTTTTCTGCACATCGTATAACCAAGGCCACCGAAAAGAGATCTATTTATCGGTGGTCTCTGTATAATGCTGTACGAGCCGCGGCCCATGAAACATTATGGCTAACATTAACCTTACACAGAATGAAAAACATTGAGGCTAGAGGACTGAAATCTGGTATGGCTGATGACTACAGGGTGGATGATCTAGTAACAATTTGCAGCCCTCTAGCCTCAGTAGGTTTCAAGATCTGAGGCAGACAGAAAAGTGCGGACAAAATCAGTGCAAACGGACAGACAAAGCGGCCACAATAGATTTCTTTTCAGAAAACTATAAATGCATCTTCAGATACTTGTACCTCTAAAATGTCACTAATTTACTTCAACCATACGCGTAGACTTCCCAGTTTCTGATCGAAAAGAGACCTTATCTATACTGAAATATAAATTATGAATTGCGACTTTATAATTTTCTGCCCAATATCAAGGTATCGCCCGAACTCAGTTTGAGGTGGATAAGATCGCTCCATAACGGTAATTCAATAACTTCACAAGAACATGTCAGTACTGAAAAAAAAAGAATAATCCCCAACTGCCATGAAAGAGTAATTGGGTACTAGCACAGCCTCTTCACTTCTTTTCTCCACTTCTTCATTCCAAACATCTCAGGTGGGAGACTTGTTCAATTCTGTCCACTATGATTAGCATTCGGATCTATGATAAAAGCGTCACGTTAACAAATTACAGTAAATTTTAAGATGAAGATGATCAACAACAGTTCAGGGAACACACACTGCTCTTCTACAATGAGAGAGAGAGAGAGAGAGAGAGAGAGAGAGAGAGAGAGTGTTTAATTTAAAAATAATTCGCTTTGCTGTAGTTCCAGCATACGAATTAAGAAATAAAATAGAATTGATACACCAAAGATTCTTCGAATATCCAAAACGGTCAAGTTTAGTGCTACTGAAAAATGAATCATTTGAAAAAGACAGAAATCGGTTATCTCTTCCTCAGAACACATAACACTTTTGGTATCCTTTTGTTTAACACTAACTTTTCAGATACGTCCACCTTATTCACAGTCCACATAAAAATACATTTCATTAACCTTTTCGTGTCACTCTCAAATCGCTCTTCTCTCTCTCTCTCTCTCTCTCTCTCTCTCGAAAAGGCACATTTATTTTATAGCGAATTACAATAAAGAAGCAGCTGAAGCAATGCGCAATACGACCACAAAGTATTGGTTATCTATCACAGAACATCAATAGAGTTGCTCCACTAGAAGACAGCTTAACGTAACTTCCATACTCATACTTTAAAACAGGGGTTCTTAACAGGGGGTATCCATACCCTTTGGGGATATCAGAACCACATGCTGAGGGTATGGAACTTGATCTGTAGATATTTGTATGTATTTGATTTTAACGTGCTAATGTAAACATAGGTTCGTTTTGGAAATAAATAACTATACAAAACTATAAATGCTTTTGATTTCCTTGTATGATCTATTCCTAGCTATTCATACCTAAAGTGTGTATTAAGCTAAGTATATTAAGTAATATTGTCCACAAATATGACTTAAGTGCACTTAAGCAAAGGTGGTATAGAACCATATTGGACAATTGGAGTCATCAAAAGGTTATGAAGCCCTGCTTCAAGAAATAATTCATCGAATCATCGGTAAACTTAAACTTCCACTATGTCAACCACTTCATACCATATTTATTTATCATAACAACGAAGTAATGCTAATTTATTCACAAAAAAATACGTGTCAACGTTATCAGTTTACTTCGTGTAACATTTGTTTGAAAAATGAAAAAACTATAAATATCTTTCACTACTGTATTTTCTAACATGCATCATATGGTTTTCTGAAATCTCACAATAATTAGGTTGCGAAATATTGGGAAGAACTGTCTAACTGGCATATTTAAATTAAAATGCAGACATAGCAAAGAAATGAACTGAAAAATACAAAGATTGAACATTGCATGACACTACTTTTTATTGTCATACATCCAATATTACCCACGATACGATTCAGATATTATAACTAACAATGTATACCTGAATAAACATGTACCAGAATGCAAGACAATCGCTTCACTCGCGAGTGAGGTGATGGGGGACAGTGGGTACATTCTGACACGTTAAAAGTCATGGTGTTCCGACAACTATGTACCTGGTAGTTAGCAGGTAGTAGCGGGTAGCAGGGACTGGTGAAGTGAGCATGACAGTATACTATAGTAAATTCACATCAACCGTGCATTTGATGTCTATAGGCCAGTCCCTTACGACTCTCCTGACTGGCTGTTGATAAGCCAATCACAGGCTGGAAACTCTCAGTCTCTCTCGACAGATCACATAGTCAGGATCTATGTTCCACCTCTCTTGAGGGATACTTTTGAAAGACTCATCCTCAGGAGAGGTGGAACATAGATCCATTCATGTGAACTCTCTCTCGAGAGACTCTTTCCAGCCCTGTGACTGGCTTATCAATAGCCAATCAGGAGCGTCGTAAGGGACTGGCCTAGACATCAAATGCACGGTTGATGTGAATCTACTATAGTAACTACTACTGGTAAGCATATTCAGTATCAGAGAATGGAAATCCTTGCACTTATTTAAAGGTCGAGAGAGAGAGAGAGAAGAGAGAGAGAGAGAGAGAGAGAGATGACGCTCAAGAAATTTCCTGAATAAGCCAAAGGAGCCCATTGTCGAAACAACTGCGCCGGGCTCCCCTCGGGCGATCGGGACAAATGACAAAATAAAACTACCGCCTGAACGAGAACAAAGCCGCAAATCTCTTTAAAAAGAAGCGGCTGCAGAGATGAAGAACCAGTTAAGGTCCTGGAATGGAATGAATGGAAAGCAACAGGTAGCCAGCGTTTCGTATAATAAAAAAAAAAGGGTGTAGGAAGAGAAGGAAAAAAATCGGAACGCGGATGACAAAAGGGGAACTGAAGGTGCTAAAAAGCCACGTTTTATCACCAATAAATGAACCGTTGGTGTCACTAAACAGAGAAGAAAAAGTGAGGGAAAAAAAGTGGGAAAAAATGTGGTGTGACCGGACTGTTCAATATACAATAGAGATGTAATGGAGTCGGCATTATCCGAATTTCAATAAGCGTTGGAGGAAAGCCTCTAAAATCAACGAACATGAAAGGACTCTCAAGAGGTTCAGCGATCGGCCGTAAAACTGAAAACCATAACAGAATCCAACAACAGAAACAGACACAGATGAGAAAACAGAATGACTCGCATTCCGAGCAACAGAAGTCAAAAGAAAAGTTTTATTCTAATCCCTTTCATTGATAAACCTCAATCAATTTTTCGTTCAAAGAAAAGTGAGTATTATTATTATTTGTTGGGAAAAACTCTCTATCGCGAGAGTATATAAAAAAAATTGTTTCGAGTTCGTGTATGATTTTAAAACTCTTTACAAAAAGCTTTCGAACCCTTCCTTGGGTTCACCTTCAGTCAAAATGAACAATTAGGCACACCATGTACTGAGGTGAATTTAAAAATAAACAAACAAGAGTCGCTGAAGATTGTTGACACGAACTCGCAAAATTTTTTATTATTGTGGACCCCTTAGAACATTATTATTAATTATTATTATTATATTATTATTATTATTATTATTATTATTATTATTATTATTATTATTATTCGCACTTTCGTTTCAATACCACGCAGAGCAATTTCTTACACGCGAGAACTTCGAAAAAACGAAAACATAAAATTTGCTTTTGAGTTCACTGGCACTATTAGTAAAGTACATCCTAGCAATGTTCATACCACGAAAAAAAACTAAATCTGAAATCAATACCGTTTAATATGTGAAAGTTTTAAAATACATTTTACCACGAAAATCCTGTGAATGAATTAACATTCAGGAACGAGCATCTGTCAATC
>NC_087200.1:164355463-164357963 GCF_015104395.2 Macrobrachium nipponense
AATCTTTACGGTTTATAACGGCAGTTACGAGCCATGCATGTGTTTACAAAGATTTTTGAGAGAGAGAGAGAGAGAGAGAGAGAGAGAGAGAGAGAGAGAGAGAGAGAGAGAGAGAGAGAGAGACTAAAGGCTTGACAGATTAAAATACAAAAGGCACGTGATATAAATTCACAGAAATGCCAGAGATATATTCCTTTCGAAATTAGATAAACATATGTCAAACTTATTTCATACAACCACCAGTGTTCCTTTTACTTATTTATGATTCGCATACAGGTAACTAATGTCTATACGTTTCAGCTGAACACACTTATACATACTAATTATCTTTGTCCGGTAGCCTCTCTACCGAGATAAATCTTGACAAAATGCAAGCGTAGTACCTAACAGAAATGAACTTGCTGGCTAATTACACCAAGGAAATGCCACAAAAAAACAAAACGGCACACATACCTACAAAGAGAGAGAGAGAGAGAGAGAGAGAGAGAGAGAGAGAGAGACTCTTAAGGTGTTGGGAATAAGAGTTAAATTATTAGAGTCTACAGGAAATGACCGCAGTAAAGTTTGGATGGAAGGAGCCCTCTCCCTGGCCAGGAAAATGAAGACATAATCGATAACAATTAGGTGGAAAAAAGGGAAGACTACTGCAGTAACACACTCATACACACATGCACATACACAAACGTATATAATATATATATATATATATATATATATATATATATATATATATATATATATATATATATATACATATACTATATATATACAAATTTAATTATGTGTATGTGTATATACATACATACATATATATGTATTTTTATGCATGAATTATTGAACTTCTTCTTGTTCTCGGGTTTATGCTAAAAATTGGGAACTGTGATGCCCCTCCAGCTGGTATTGCCAAAAAAAAAAAAAAAAAAAAATCCGATAATAAATAATGAAACTGGAAATAATTTCAATATTTAGCTGCCTTGAAACACCTATGACTCATAATCAAAGCACGGATTGATGTAAGAAATGCAAGGAGAGAGAGAGAGAGAAGAGAGAGAGAGAGAGAGAGAGAGAGAGAGAGAGAGAGAAGGGGGGATGGTAGGGCACTGAATTATGAACAATATTCGCAAATCACTGATAGAAAACCACAGGAATAGAAATTATATTAAATGAAGGTAGATGAAAACAATGTGATTGAAAATATGCCCCCAAAAAAATACACTTTCAAAATAAGTGATAGTCCAAAATAATCCCACTTTCAAAATAAGTTATACTGTCCAAAAAACCCCACTTTCAAAATAGATAATATTGTCTATTTCAATACAAGAGTAAAATAATTCCTGGCGAAACAAATCTAGGCAACAAACGACAATCTCTATCCTGAAGGATATCTGGAATTTAAATAATCTTTGAAGAACAAAGGAAAATGAAAGCGGGTACGTTTTGCTGCAAAATAATAGATATTTTATGAATTTAAAGGGCTTCCAAAGGCGTAAAATAAGGCACAGGCACTAAATTCAAATAAAAAAAACTCAAAATTATTTCATGCTTCTTTTGAAGTTAACACGGTGACAACTATAAAAAAAGAAAAGGACTGAATATACTTGTGCAAATTCATGGTGAAATAATCACAGAACTATCCATACTCATAATTCTTATCAGTACAAGGTTATTTAAAATGAGCTTCAATCACAATAATATTCAAGTCAAAACTCAACGCCGGAAATATGATGAAAGCCATAAACACGTGGGCAGTTGGAGTGGACGATGGCTGAACTCCGCAGCATAGCCCGGAATACTAAGAAACACACAATATACAAAGCACTGCACCCAAGAGTAGAAACAAGACAGACTATACTACATAACACGAAAACGAGAAGGGAGAGGACTACTAAGCATAGAGGACTGCGTCAACATCGAGAGCAGAGCACTGATGCAAGACTATAATATTGAGAATCAAATGCCACAGTAGTGTTAAATACATTTATGTACGGGGTTAAAAATGACAAGGAAAGACTTTCGGATACTGATGAGTAGTATCCGAACGTTTCTCCTTGTCATTTTTAACTCTGTACGTAAATATTTTTGACACTGCTGTGGCTAATAATAATAATAATAATAATAATAATAATAATAATAATAATAATAATAATAATAATAATAATAATAATAAAAATAGATCACCTGATTTTTCTGGTGAACTGTCATGAAATATTATTAATTCAGAAAGACAGAGAGCCTTGCCTTTAATGTTATCAAAAGAAAAAAAACGCCCTTCAGATCAATTCAAGATAACTTGTTAGACAAGATTCCAAGATTATGTTATACAATATTCTGTTCCTCACAACACACACAAACATCGATCGATTGAGAGAGAGAGAGAGAGAGAGAGAGAGAGAGAGAGAGAGAGAGAGAGAGAGAGAGAGAGAGAGAGAGAGAATGCTTTAAAAGTATTGACTAGAGACATAAAGCATATATGAAATTCCTATTTAAACATCATGTTAGG
>NC_087200.1:164372963-164385463 GCF_015104395.2 Macrobrachium nipponense
AACAAAGGAAGTGCGAAGTGTATTTTGACAGGTGATCGGAGCAATTCTGAAGGAAACTTACGCTCTTCCTAAGCTCAATACCGATGCCTCTAGTTAAAGCGCAGTAAATGCATTCGAAATAAGCATCCTTTCCATCTCAATCTATAAATGAACTTTGCGGCTGACGAATCATGGAAACAACATAATGTGAGGCCAATGATTGGACAAGAATTTTTTTTTTTTTTTTTTTTTTTTTTTTTTTTTGTTTTTTTTTTTTTTTTTTTTTTTTTTTGACGGAGTGAGCAAAGGTCCACACCAAGCCTCTTACTTCCACACCTTAACCACACTTGCGAAGCACCTTCGGGTGAGGGCCGGTGCTAGCCAAGAACCAGTTTATCTAAATCACAGTGAATATAACATAACGGCTGAAACACAGCAAATATGACCCCAATTCTCTAAACTAACATGGATTTGATCAACAAAGAACTTGAACAACTGGGACGTTGTAACATCGAACGAAAACACTTTTTTTGTTTTTTTAAACAGTTTTGTAACCTGAAATTTACAATCTTCCTACGACATGTTTAAAATAACCAAGATATAAAAGCACTCACTTAAATTGCATTGATGTAATGAAATGTCCAAAACTGTTAGCAAAAATACACAAACCTAAACCTGGATAAGTTCACTGGATTAAAATAGTGTAGTAAATGCACAGGCGAACAGGTGACTAAAAAATAATCATGATTTCTTTAAAGTAAAGCCAAACGAATTCGGCAGAACAAAACGCAGCGGTGATCCCAATCGCGTTAACAACTGCACTAACGCCTTTCAAATAATACCATAAAAAGGCTTTCATTATCTAATTACTGGTATAGGCAATATCGACCCCCGATACCAATTAAGTATTCTAAATCTATAACAAGCGCTCCCTCCAAGCCACTTTCCCCGATTGCTCCTTTCCTTTCCCTCTTTTGGGGTGTAATAGATACAGCGAAACGAGTACTAAATGCCACCGAATGAATTATTCAGTGCGCCTTGATACTTCAGGTATTACGTGTCTCCCAGACGCTTTTTTTGTACACTACTACAGATTTTCAAGTACAGAATCAGATTATGAAAAGGCAATATTTGCTGGGTTTTTGCTGGAAGAAAAACGGCCTTTTGGTAATTTATTCCGTCAAACCGAAATAAATGTGCGTGACTCTGTCTATATACAATTGCGTGTATAGCTATAGTAGATTCACATCAACCGTGCATTTGAAATCTAGGCCAGTTCCTTACGACGCTCCTGATTGGCTGTTGATAAGCCAGTCACAGGGCTGGAAACTCTCAGTCTCTTTCGAGAGTTCACTTGGGTCGGATGTATGATCCACCTGTCCCGAGGATACTTTTCAAACAAGTATCCCTTTTCAAAGAAGTATCCCTCAGGAGAGGCGGAACATAAATCCTACCCATGTAAACGCTCGAGAGAGACAGAGTTTCCAGCCCTGTGATCGGCTTATCAATAAGCCAATCAGGAGCGTCGTAAGGGACTGGCCTAGACATCAAATGCACGGTTGATGTGAATCTACTATAGTAAGTATACTTATGTAAATACAAAAATACAAATCATTATCATTGCCTCCAACGCCGAGACGCAAAGATAATCTGTAAAATTCCGTCACTCATGTATTTCCACAAATCTTCACTCATCTCCAGCCACTGTTTCATACTTCTCATGCACGTAAAAATGGATCTCCCAGCTCTTCTGGTGGCTACTTCATGAACTGGCCCAACGAATCAAATGGAGCACTTGAGCGCTCGACTTGCTATATCGTCTCCTACCTCTGCAACCTTTGGAAAATCCTTATTATCTAACTTGGCCCTGCTTTATTTAGTCAATAAAAAGACAGGCCTATTCAAGTCATCTTCTTCCGTCAGCACTACCGTACTGTTTATCTGGTATCATCTGGTATTGGGAACTAGTAAGGTTGAAAATAATTCAGTCTCCAAAAATTTCAATTGAAAATAATTCAATCAACAAAAATTTTAAGTGAAAATAACTCAATCAACAAAAACTCGGGAAATGGATTCGCGTAAGACATCTACCAAAACAAATTATGAAATGAGCAGTCAGTGAGTGTTAAAACCACCTGGAAGAAGCTTGTTAAAAACAGCGACCCTTGATAAGGATTAGTCCGACTAGATGACGATAATGACTGCTCTTCATTTAATCTCCTATTCTAGAAAATCTGTAACCTGTACTACATACTTTTTCAATGCCTTCAACACTGTTTCCTAATAAACACACTGAGAAGGAACAGTACAAATTTCCCACCAACACAGTCAGTATCCAGCCTTTTACACGGGTTCAAAATCATCTCTTCTGGCCGCCTTCGCCGAGACCCTAATAAATAACCACTGAGCACTTTACTCTCAAACTTTCATGTCTCAATTCATTAATGATATTTTGACTTAGAAAGCCAAGTTCTGAAGCATTGTCAGACACTCAGCGATTACGATAATGAATAGAAGAGAATATAGAGTTCTGGCTAAAGGCCAAGTGCTAGGACCTATGAGATCATTCAGCGCTGAAAGGGAAATGGTTTGAAAGGTAGATAGGCTTGAAAGGTGTAACAAAAGGAAAACCTCGCAGTTGCATTATGAAACAATTGTTAGGGGAGGGTGGACAGGAAGCTGGAAGAAATAGAATGTGGGCAGAGATACAGTGAAAGGAATGAAAGGGGTTGTAGCTAGGGGCCGAAGCTGCAAAAACCTTAGGTAATGCCTATAGTCCACAGCTGAGGGCCTAAGGGACGCTGCGAACAATCTATAACAACCCCAACAGTGCACCACACGAGGCACACTGACGAAACTGCCCCTTAGAGCAGTGTTGTCCAAACTGTGGTCCGCGTACCCTTGGGGGTATGCAACATAGATCATGAGGGTACGTGAACAAACAACGAACTCACACACACACACAAGAGAAACATCCCATCATTGAACATCAGCCTCACATCTCACATTAAGTTGTGTAAGTAATTTTCAAGCATTTTGTTATTAAGTCATCATTTTTATTTGTGTAATAAATTTGAATTTATTGACCAACACTCCTATAATGCAGTACTTTCATAATTAATATACTATTTGCATGATTATCCTAAATAAAATGAGTTTGGTCAGCCATGGTGGGCGAGGGCTGGGGTGGGGTGGGGGGATACGTAACAGTAGGAGAAGGTAATAAAGGGTACGATAGGCGAAAATGTTTGGACAACACTGCCCTAGAGGATCGCTTACTTCTCAACTTTTCCAACGGACTCAACAGGACTGTTCAACGCGAACTAACCTTGGCATGAAAATTGAGAATTACGTTACTTTCCAGCTTTTCCTTCTTGTTATATCAGTATGTATCTTAATATTAAACAATAAAAATGATCCAAGGTTCCTTTTGTCGACTGCAACAAGAACTTATGGCAACAAAGACCAAATAAAGCCATCAGCTACAAAAAAAAAAAAAAAAAAAAAAATCATCATCAGTACTGAAGACTTACTTCATTTGATAAAAGACAGCGCGGCAGTATGGGGTAACGAAAATATTTACTTTTAAAAGTCACCAGCTAAATTAAAGTTGCTAATCAAAAAAGACACGCCAACTAAAAGGATATTTTGGAAGTATGAGTAAAGACGCATCACAATTGTTTTTAGTCATACTACCAACAAATAATTAACTCTCTCTTTCTCTCTCTCTCTTAATTACTATTTACCTTTTGTTTTCTGTCAGGTACTACCTCTATGCTTACAGCTTTCTTACATAATAATTTTGGGAAAAGGAGTTACTTTATTCCTAATTGTAGTTATTGCACCCTGATGAGGGCACTTTGAACTGAACGTTCTGAGGTGAATTTCAAGAAAGGATGCATATATAGTATATATATATATATATATATATATATATATATATATATATATATGCGCGTGTGTGTGTGTGTATGTCTTTTTCACGTTGAAATATACCTCAGAACGTTCAGTTCAAAGTACCCTCATCACGGTGCGATATCTACAATAAAAAAATAAATATGAGTATAGATATATATATATATATATATATATATATATACATATATACACATATACACACACACATATATATATATATATATGTGTGTGTGTGTGTGTGTGTGTGTGTTAATATAAAGAACTGACATGTAACACTTGACTTCCATTAATCACCAGACCTATAGACGTTGCTTAGCACAAGAATTACACAGGTATAAACGTTAGAAAGAACTGGAATACGAGAAAAAGGGAATATTAATACGGATAAATTAAGCTAGTAAATCAAGAAAGCGCTTATGATCTGCTTAAATAAAACAAGAAAGCTTAAAAGCTAACGAAGAAGGGGGAGGGAGCGATAACGAATAATGCAAGATAATCAGGAAATCTTAGGCGACAAAATGATTATTAAGAGATGGGAGACAACCTTGAATAAACAGATAGTTGATAATTAAAATAATTTATAATGTACATTATTTCACATGAAGCACAAACCGTAAAAAAGACATAAACGAAACAAATAAGAGATGGGAGACAACCTTGAATAAACAGATAGTTGATAATTAAAATAATTTATAATGTACATTATTTCACATGAAGCACAAACCGTAAAAAAGACATAAACGAAACATATAACAAAGTAAATTGTAGTATGGTAAAACAATAAAAAAAAAGGACCAAACCACAAAAATGACAAAAACTTGCCTTAAGAAATTATAAATATAACAAAAAGCTAGGCAAGTCAAAATAAAATCTATAACGAAATTAAAAACAGTTAAAGGAATAGACACAAAGACAGCTAAATGCCGAAGAACAAATATAATCAAGAAATACACAGGAACGTTGTTCATATAAATATAAAAATAAATCCCCAACGAATAGTTGGGAAAGACAAAGTCAGTAAAAGAAATCGGTGACTGACAACAGGAAGGGGAGTAAGAAAATAGGAAACTGCGGAGAGAAAGAAATAAGAATTTACTCAAATACAAAACCGAAGAGAAGGAATAAAAACAAAAGATGACAAGCACCTGGTTCCAGCAATACTCAATTTTTGGGGAGATGTGGCATCATTTCAGCTCCCAAGTAACCACTGCTATTTTCTGTAGAAACTTTAGCAGACAATAGCTTTTACTTCTACTTCTACTGCTACTGCTATTGCTGCTGCCGCCGCCGCTGCTGTTGCTGCTGCTGCTGCTGCTAAGGCAGCAACTGTTGGTGTGTTCAGGAGCCGCTGAATAATTTGACGGAACATGCCGTGGCTGCCCACGGATGCCGTTTATCCACAGACGCTCAAATTACACCCAAGAATGAAGGCCAAGATGGCCGGTACGATTAGAAACTGGTTACAATCTATTCCTCACGGAGAAAAAAAAAAAAAAAGTTAAAAAGGTCACCCGCGCAGTTAATGGCGAATTATTAGACACCAGTTAGCTCAGGTGATATACAATATTTTATCTTGGAAAAAAGGCCAAACTTGCTATTGGTTTAATACCATAGCATTTTCCCAGAAAATGGGAAAAATAATTTCTTGTACGTTATTGTTTGTTTATGCTTGTTTGTTTGTATGGTTTTTTTACGTTCCATGGAACCAGTGGTTATTCATCAACGGGACCAACGGCTTTACGTGACTTCCGAACCACGTCAAGAGTGAACTTCTATTACCAGATATAAACATCTCTCACCCCTCAGTGGAATGCCCGAGAAACGAACTCGCGGCCACCGAGGTGACAAGCCAAGACCATATCGATCACGCCACTGAGGCGCTCTTCTTGTACTCTAAGGATGAAAAATGGACATATGTATGCAGATAACCAACACATAATTCTGAATACAAATGAAAAAAACCTTTGAAAATACGCCATAAACAATTATTCTCTTAAAATAATGAACAATAATCCTTTTGTTATGAAAACGGTGAAATTGGTTTATCCGCTAAATCTGGTGAATGCAATAGTTTCAACTAAGCAAGCCTATTTACTTTCGCAAATATTAATGTAAAATAAACTAACGAATATCTACAATAACAAGACCCATCATCTGTGATTTTGTAAGTTTTCTTTCTAAAATTATTTCCAAAAAAATTACCCCGGCAGAACCTAATTAAATACATTTACTATTTTACTTTCTAGGTAATCTATGATAATACATTACTTTTGAAAAACCAACGTTCCAATGCAAAAGCGTCCAAGTGACATATCATTTGGGCCACACAAATGCAAAATCCACCATGTGCCGTTAATACGCATAATTTCTGTAACGTCCAGAGCACTGCTCTCATTGTGTACAAATCCAGTAACTGGAAATTACATCAGTAAATTTTATCATTAACCTGCACCATTCCAATATACTTTCAAAATCCTTTAAGTAATTCTGTGAGCTCGCAGTTACATCAACGAAATCATGCCATAAATCTACAGAATTCTAATAACTTCAGATAAATCTGTATAAGCTTAATAACCTCAATTAACGGTGCCATAAATCTGTAAGATGACAATAACATAATTATCAAATGCAATAATCAGTATTTGTAGTTTCCCATATCTATAAGAAACTGTGCACCACAATAACATTAAGCTGTATTTGGGAGTTCATCTTCCTACGACCGTTAACTATATGCTGTTGATTTATATTGATTCATCATTACCTGTATTAGCCTTTTAATTGTACAGTATCTAGTTTCCTTGGAGTACCCTTTATCTTTCTTCATCTCATAACTGTATTTTTCAATATCTTGATAAATAAGTAAAGGCGCTGTATCAGTTAGTTACACCGGTGTGCAAAATAATATTGATAATTATTCTCTTACCACGAGCCAATAGTAAACTTCGTATTATTCTTTCAGTATTCTCCGTCTATTAATATAAGAAGAAATCAAGGAAAAACTAATAACTTTAATATTTATACCTTTCCAGGTATAAAAAAGAATGTTATTCCCTTATTTTTTTTACAATCACTTAGTTCACCTTGCATTTAAGGCAAAATAACGATTATTCCTCTCGCCGGCAATTTAAAAACCTTTCCTCTACTAGACATACCTTACACGCCCTAATCAATCTCAGTCATTCATTTACACCATCATCGCCGTATTGCAGCGTGTCACTTATGGTAAAGACCAACGCTTGATGCCTTTCCCTTCTCTTAAGTGTTAATTCCTTCGGGCACAAATTTTTTCTCTCCATATAGTGGTTCCTTTTTTGACAAGGGTCAATAAGAATGTCAACCTATTGCCATTTTCCAGCGCGGCCATGCTACAAAAATAAAAAACATGAATTATTAAGATGATGAGGGGCTTAACCACGGAGGATACATTAGACCTTTCTCTCAACTGTTTTTCACTGTGGCCCTGCAAACCTTATTATTCCTTTGATATACCTTAATGCCTTCTATGCTGCAAGTGTGCTTCTTACAACCTAATTTTTTTTTAATTCACTTCATCTGTCGTTTCATAATTCAGCGAGGTACACTTAATCCTACTTCCTTTGCACCTGAACTTCAAGCGCTAACTCCTGACAGGCAATCTACACTCAAATTTTGCATACTCCGCTTCAGTATCTTCAATTCTAGTCTAATTTTCATCTATTTTCTCCTCGTAGGATTTTCTTGCTTCTTTAAATCAAACGCATTTGTCCTACAATTAGAGCCACACTGAATTAATCCTTCTCTTCCCACTACAACCTACATCCTTATCTCTCTCACTAACGATTATTTCATCTCCCGAGTGACAAAAGTGCAATCGCACGGACAGAAGTGTTCTTCGACCTATTGTGTTCCTACCGTCCTTAGCAGTTTATTATATACCTGGCGATCAGTCACAGCTATTGTAAGGCGACCATGGAGCAACACTTTACCAAAAAAGACTTGAGAACCTGACGTTCAACATCCCATGAACCAGTCCTCCTAAGTAACTAAGATAATGTATGTATATATATGAGTGTGTGTGTGTGTTTAATTATAATAGCCACAATGCCCTCTTAACATCTCAAATTCGTTGCTCTTTTTTTGGATACGCTTGTCACTATAAAGCCTTGTGATCCAATTTTCAAAGAAATATGAAGAAATCATGATGTCCGGTAGCGGGAAACTAACCCACAGTACCATAATTACGACGAGGTCAACTTGCTGACCTTACCACGAGAATTGGAGAAGTTAGGAGGGCATTGTGGCTATTGCAGTTACATATGTATCTGGTAAAAATGACCAGGAGATTCTATATATTCATAATATACATATATACATACATATATATATATGCGTGTTTGATTTTAAATCATGAATAAAAAACGTGATGGTTATACGAACAAAGTTACAGCCACAAAGGAAAATTGATGCACTGGAGATGCTACGTACTTTCGTCTTATTGCCAAGACATGGTCATAGCAACTAAAGATATACAGAAGCAAGGGCCTATATAAATGGTGGGTACAAGTATAAGGGAATGGAAAAAGGTCAGGAGGTCACCGAAAGGTCAACAGACTAAAATCGAAATCTACTTATTGGTAATCCTCTGTATTCTATCTTTCAATTCCTTCTGAAACACATGTTTTATGACCGGGTCAAAAGAATAATCCTCGACTTACATTAAAAGTGTTCACCCAGGTTAACCGAATCAAAACAGAATCAAACAAGTTCCTTAAAATAGTTTCATTACAACGTGACAATATTTGGCTTTACGTCCAATGTATTCTGTGGGACTTTTCACTTAAATATAAAAATAAAGCATTATTTGTCTAACCTGTTCCTACTGAGTATTTGTGTTGTTTTAATCTGGTGTTCAATTCTTTATTGGTCTGATCTAAGTAAAATAAATCACAATTCATACATGGAATTTTGTATACAATATTCCTATCTTTTTGGGGGCTATTTTTTATAAGCATGTTATTTACCCTATTATATGTGAAAGATACTTTTGTATTACACAATTTTTCTTTCTTTTGACCCGGTCATAAAACACATGTTGCAGAAGGAACTGAAAGATCGGATAAAAAGGATTACCGATAAGTAGATTTCGATTTTAATCTGTTGACCGTTCTGTGACCTCCCGACCTTTTTGCATTCCCTTATAACTTGTACCCACCATTTATATAGGCCCTTGCTTCTGTGTATCTTTAGTTGCTGTGACCATTTCTTGGTAATAAGACGGAAGTACGTAGCATCTCCAGCGTTTCAAAATTCCTTCGTGGCTGAACTTTATTCATATTTATATATATGTATATATATATATATATATATATATATATATATATATATATATATGTATATATATATATGCATATATATAATTATATGTATATATATATATATATATATATATATATATATATACATACGGAAAATAAAGGACTCCAGAAAACACCAAAACATTTATACAATATATATTTTCAGGATCCATTAACTATACCAAGAAAACCAGAGTAACCTAGCCTAGGCCGCTGTGGGATCCAAGGTTCTTTGTCCGATCCCCGACCCACCCCAGCAGTAATTTTAATACAGCTACTAACAGTCCAATTCAAAAGTCCAAAAGCACCGACTCACTGAAGGCAAACTAGAGCACTCTACATTGAGAAGGTACTAATGACCGAGAGTGTCGGCAGACTATCAAATCTGATTCCATCATGCTGGTTAATTTCCCCACTCATTTGAATTCTATTACCTTCATTATTTGTTCAGATATATACAAATGTGTTATAAAATAAAGAAAACAATCACTGCCATGTTCGACGGCAATGATATCTACTACTGGAAGACTTGCGGAATTACAACTCGGCCTATCTTCACCAGTAGCACTTCAACTGCTACTGTATCAACAGACAAGAAACCAACGAGAAATACAAAGACAAAGATACTAGCTAATAACGAAATTTAACAAAGATTACGATACTAGTAACTAAGTAAAAAATACTTTTACTGCAAACAACTTTTATCTATCCTTAAATAATGAAATTTAACGTTTATGAGTATGCATAAAACCAAGCTGATAAAAATGGTATGCATGTGTGGGTGTCGGTGCGGTTATGTTCAAACTGACTGGCTTCAGAAATACACAAAAACTGTTACTTAAGTTGGGTATGACGAAAACAGTTGTCTGTTTGGATATAAATATATATTTTTTTTCTATCTTTCTCTTTCCTGGAAGACGGGAGGCAGGTCTGGAGGTAGGAAGAGACGGTTAGAGAGGTAGGGACGAAATGACGGGGATGAGGGGGGAGGGCTAAGGTAAGATGGGCGACCTGGGCTAGTGAGGTGACGCACTAATTACCTAATACATCATCTCAGCCTGGACTCCCGCCTGATGGATCACCCGCCACCCTAAGGACTCCCGCAATGGTAAAGACTCACTCACTCCCCTCCTCAACAAAGGCCTCTCTCTCTCTCTCTCTCTCTCTCTCTCTCTCTCTCTCTCTCTCTCTGCACACCATGATATTCCCTAAATCAAATTCCTAACGCGAGCTCTTCCACTGAATACTTCTTACTACTACATCTCTTACATCTCTTGGAAGATACAACGTAGTTTGTAAAAATATATTGATCTTTCCAACTAATGCAGAAGCTCAAGGTTAGAGAACAAAATGAATGACGTAATTTAAGTCTGGATGTCACCTTCTCATACAGTTAAGATTTTCGAAACAGCATAAGGAAATCTGAATGCAAATCTTCAAACAAACAATAATCCAAGTTCCATTCAAGACAAATCTCCCACTGAACTTCCAGACACCTCGTTGTCCAGAGAGAATATTCGTCCAAGACCTTCGGTCGTTGGCTGGAACAACGGACACATCTTCATCATCTAAATAATCACCAGCTAAAATGTCATCGCCGACATCCCCACTCGAGGTATTAACCGCCATTTTTGGAACCATAATTGACACCGCAATTTCTGACTACAAAAACAACTAAATAAATCAACGATACTTGAATATCAAAAGAGGAAACAAGGTATTTGCATTAATATACTGATTCATCCATCACTAAAAACAGGCAACAAGTTGCAAAAGCACCAGATGCAGATGAATTTGTAAAAAGGCTTCTTAAAAACTTTGCATTTTCAAAGCGAACATTAACTTAGGGAGGATAATATGAACTCTCAACAACACGTTATCTCTATCGAAACGACGGTTTGATGCTATTAAGAATTAAGATTAGCATTCTGGCTATTGGAGAGCTTACATCCATGCGAAAATAAAACCTTCAAATTAAAAATCTTAAAAAATGAATTTCATATTCAAACACCAATAAAATAAAATAACAATAAAATCAGCATTTTGATATACGTGTGTTTCATAAATTTCCCATCAAGAGAAGTATTTAACCATCAAGTTCCTATTTACAAGGCTACAGTGGGGAATGCTAAAGGGGAAAAATCCACTACACCAAGAAGTGAACATATATAGTAATGCACAATCAAATGGAAAAACGAAATTTTCCAAACAACTTACGAAACATCAGCCTCCGAGCTAAATTGCATTCAGCCATATGAGACAACAGTATTGTGCAAGACCAGGACAAAGGCCTATTTTCTCTCTCTCTCTCACTTCTCTTTCGCTTTTACTTTTTCTAATAAAATTACCACCCCACAGCCAACCAGGGTGACTGGCATTATTCCAACCAGACTTGGGCTCATATGAACTGAGCTGGGCAGGCAAATATTACCAAATATGCTGTCTCAATTCTGTTAGCAGACATCACAAGTGACAAATCCTATGATCTCTTATATGGACTGACCTTGTCTGGAACCAGTCTCAGGACAATTACACTGGACCCTAAGATTAACAAGAGCCAAGTCTATTATATTTCCTCATATCATTATAGAGAATCAAAACTTTAGAATCCATAAGTTCACCACCAAACTTTCTGGCGCAGACAGTTCGAAACCTTTTCATAATTACGATTATTTCAAAACATTATCTTTTGATTCTGAGTTTGGAACTTGAGTCTACTCTCATATTTAAACGAAATTAAGCAATTTTTGCTTAAAACACATACATACACGCAAACATGAAAATACACAAGTGAAATATATATATTATATATATATATATATATATATATATATATATATATAAATTAAGTTATTTTTGGTATTGTTATATTTTATGAATTTTATTCATTATTTAACAGATTCCTTGACGATGTCATTAAGTTATTACGAAACGTTGGAAAATAGAATTATCCTTTGGTACATTTCCATGGTCCACCTTCGTGCTGGTCATATTTTATATATATAATATATATATATATATATTATATATAGATATATAATATTATAATATATATATATATATATATATATATAATTTACACACACTTTTAAGCTGTTTGCCACCTAACAGTTTTTTTGCAGTACTCTGATTAACTCATCACTGGCTCTGTATCATGATCAGTTACTGCCACAGTTTAGGGTCTGCAGTGGGAGGTTGGAACCTACATTCTTAGGAAGCTTGAATTTCAAGTCAAGGACACCTTTTTACTTGTTCCTTGTAAATATGGTT
>NC_087200.1:164390463-164407963 GCF_015104395.2 Macrobrachium nipponense
ATATATATATATTATACATATAAATATATATATATATATATATATAATATATATATATATATATATATATATATATATATATCTAATAAAAGGGAGCCCACAAAAACAAAAACCCAAAATGTAGAGAGAAAAGTACTATATTTCAGAGACTGCTGTCTCTCTCTTCATACCTAAGAAAGAGAGACAGCAGTCTCTGAAATTTAGTATTTCTTTTCTCTCTACATTTTGGTGTTTTTTTATGGGCTCCTTTTATTAGATGGAATTCTGTTGTTACAGAACATTTTTACCAGTTCATATAATAATATATAATATAAGGAATATATATGATAATATATATAATATATTAATTTATATATTATCTAATAATATATCATACATATTATATTATATATATATATATATATAAAAAAAAATATATATTATATTATATATAATATGTATAGATATATAGTTATATTTTATATATATATATGCATCACATACACACACACTTACATATATTATATATATAATATATATATATATATATATATATATATATACTATATATATTATGTGTGTGTGTCTGATCACATCACCGTGATTCATATATACGCATTAAGCTACAAATGCCCTTATGTATCTAATTCGCTCTACCTCAGAATTAATATATTTTCAGTTAATATATGTGACAATATATCAAGCCTGAGGTAGAGCGAATTAAAATATTAAAGGACATATGTAGAGTAATGTATGTATATATATATATATATTATATATATATATATATATATATATATATATATATATATATATATTTGCGCGGCTCTCTCTCTCTCTCTCCGTTAATTTAGGGTTGTCATTTGCTTCCGATTGCTCGAACGGCATATCATTAAGGGGGAGGAGTAAAATTATATATATTCAGACCGATCAAACGCTCAACCTGAGAACCACATCCATCATCGTTCTTTGTAGTAATCTGAAGTGCCTCAATAGAGGCAAACTCTGCCTCCGAAAAAAAGACTTTTCTCACTTATTTTGATAACAGGGAGTTTTTAACCTCCTTATTTTGGTAACCGACTGAATTTTCTTCCTCTCGCTGGTTCACCGCGCAGTCTTTAGAGTTTTCTCAGATTTTTGCTTACAAGTTCCAAAATAACTTTAAGTGAAATAATGCTTGGAACCTTTCTGCTGTAATTGCTCGTTCGCTTTTTAACCAAATCGACGTTATTTAATCAAACATAAAGCAGTTTTACGCACTCTTTCCCATTTCTGGGAAGGGAAACGTTTTATAAAATACATTCATGTTGTCCAGAAATACAATGTGTAAGATCGTCGATTTAGTTAAAAGCCAGAAAAACAATTATTTCACTATTATCAAATCACTCCAGCTTCATCTCAAATTTCCAAATAAACTCTGTGGCTACAAGGTAATATAGCTACGACTTTTAAACCAATGAGAAATATAAATAAGAGTGAAAATAAGAAGTGTTTTCACAGTCAATTACCAAATCAGAATGGAAAATGTCTAACAATGTCTAACTGCTTACGGTAAAAACTCCCAACCAATTAACCAAACATGAGAGGCACTTTTTTTTCACAGGCAATGTTTGCTTTCATAGGAAAACGTCAGATTATGACAAAGGACGATGATGGATGTGGTTCACAGGTCGATTGCTTGATCGGACTGAATACATATAATTTTACTTCCCCCCTTAATGATATGCCACTGGAACAATCAAAAGCATTTGGCAACCCTATATCAACAGAGTGAGAGATGAACGTATATACTTAACACGCAATATGACCACTTTCAAAAATGTCGGCCTCGAATGTCCGTCAACTACTTCGGGAACTTCACGACTTTTCCACCGAGTTTTGCCAATCGGGAAATGCCGCGGTAAATGGGAGAAATTCACCACTAACCCATTATTCTTTACCATTTCCCCGAGAAAATTCATTTCACGCCATAACGTTAAAAAAAAGGGAACAAATTTTCTGCTTGCCAACTCTGAAAAGTCAGAATTGGTTGTTTCCTGATACTGTTATCTGTAAATTAGGCAAATCTCTTGCTCCAACAACATTTCCATTTTGGAAGTGACGAACTATAGAAAACTAAGTTATTCCACAAATATGGGGAAAAAATTGAGGATAGAATACGATATTAAAATATTCATAACATATACCACGGCTATATCAATAAACAAATGAATGCAATTTTATTCAGTGGGGTTCGTTGACTTTATGTCCTACTAAAACAGTGATAAATTAATGATGGCTCAGATATTTCCAAGCCTAAATCACACAAATTAAAAAAAAAAAAGCTGGCTTTCCTATCCTTTGAAATCTCTTTCATGCAATTGAACTTCTTAGCAGAGATCTAAAATCCGTTAGCTTATCTCGGACTTTGTCATCCAAGCATCACTTCACTGGCTGATATAAATTCTGAAGTCAGAGAGAGAGAGAGAGAGAGAGAGAGAGAGAGAGAGAGAGATTCAAGGAAATGCAACTTGCATATCCAATAAAGGTACCAAACTCAAGAGACGAGAAAAGGCTCTGTCGGGAGCAGTATTTCAATAGTGGTTGAAATGTTTGTCTACGAACAATTTCAGCGTCAATAAGCGCAGAGAGAGAGAGAGAGAGAGAGAGAGAGAGAGAGAGAGAGAGAGAGAGAGAGAGAGAGAGAATATCAAGTATTTTGTGACCAATTATTAAGGCATAGCATGATGAAAATGAACATCCATCTTACTACGTGAGACACAGAAATACAACAAAAGATTACACATATGACATGAGATTCAGCAGAAAAGCCCGTTAACCATCTACAGATTACACATATGACACATATGTTATGGAAATGGCTTTCCATAACAATGAAAACTACCTATAGCTATAGTAAATTCACATCAAACGTGCATTTGATGTCTAGGCCAGTCCCTTACGACGCTCCTGATCGGCTGTTGATAAGCCAGTCACAGGGCTGGAAATTCTCAGTCTCTCTCGAGAGTTCACATGGGTAAGATCTATGTTCCACCTCTCCTGAGGGATACGTCTTTCAGGAGAGGTGGAACATACATCCTGCCTATGTGAACTTTCTAGAGAGACAGAGTTTCCAGCCCTGTGACTGGCTTATCAACAGCCAATCAGGAGCGTCACATGCACGGTTGATTTGAATCTACTATAGTCTGTACGCTACACAAGCAACCAAAGGTTCAGTTCTAATAAGCAGTGGTATGAGGCAATGATGTAAGATCACTCGAAAATATTTTGTTGACAAAATTATTTCAAGACATTAATACCATATTTTGTCATACCTTTCCATTTGAAAATTAAAATTATTTGTAAAACAGGTAAACAAATTATAAAACGAAAGATTAAGTCTCAAAAATACCATGATACTTGGATATTTGCAATCTCTCTGCGGGCAACATTCATTCAATGTTAACTACATCTTTATTTTAGAGCAAAGAAAAGCAATCATCATTAACAGATCTCAGACGCGGCAGGTATGAGATGATATCATTCTGTTGACCTTTAGTGGAAAGATGGATATAGAGTCACATTCCACCTAAACTTATTTCGAGAACGATCCACAAACTGCTGCGAAATTTAATTTGATTGGCATCTACTTTTACAGCTTGACCAGCCATCTCCTGATTCGTGTGGCAATCTCAAATATCAAGTACATGGGGAAGCCTACGACTATAGATAAAAGACGAAGAATCTCATATGAGATTCATATGGACTAGACATAAGATAATTTAAGGACTAATGTGTCAACGCAATTTAGAAAAGTTTACTTTCCGAGGCATATTAATGTTGCGTCACAGTAGGACGTTTTCCTGCAAGTAGAATTTTTTTTTTTCACATATCTCAGTGATGACGAGCAAGCCAGAGAACGTATTCTTCTTTGTAATTTAGGATTGGTCCAGATTTTGGCAGTAAAATGCTAAAAGATGCCGGAAAATGTGCTATACATTATGCACAGTACTCTTACACGTACGCTTTTCATAGAAATATCACAGAATACAAATAATATGAATATATCAGGTACATTTCCCTAGATAAAATAAAATTCATAACGACACATCAAAGAGACGTATAATTTTCGTGAATTTTTAACAGCGGAAGACTCTGCTCACCCTGCGTTAGGAATTGTCTTGCGAATTTATCAGCTCAGCGGCAAAAATCATAATGGTGTAATAATTTTTTTTTTCTTAAGCCAACATTTTCCTTCCTATATAATTTCATTTGCACCCCCAGGTATGTACTAATCATTACTCAAAATATATGACCATGAAATAAATCGGAACAATAGCTGATAAGATCATACGTTTTCTTCATTTTTAATTCATTGAGGGAAAACCAAAAGACACAGCACACTTGCTATTGCTCTTTCTCTTCCCTTCGTGCAACATATGCAAACTTCATGACTTTAACAGGCACATATCGAAGATGAATGTTTCACTCGAAAGAATGTATATATATATATATATATATATACATATATATATATATATATAGATATTATATATATATATATATATATATATATCACACATTTATTTATAGCTTGCATGAAGTGCCTTTTGTCTTTCTCTCAGTGAATTAAAAATGATGAAAACGTAAATCTTACCAGCCATTGTTTCGATTTACTTCGTGGTCATATATTCTCAGTAGTGACTAATGCATACGTGAGGGGTACAAATGAAATGAAATAAGAAAATATTGGTACAAAAAATTTGTATTATATTTATGTATATATATGTGTATATATATATATATATATATAGATATATATATATATATATATATATATATATATATATATACTATATGTATTAGAAATGTGCAAGGCCTTTCCAGGAAATTTATTCCATGCTGAGAGCAATCTGTCACAAACACCAAAAATATATATATATATATATATATATATATATATATATATATATATATATATATATATATATATATATATATATATATCATATATATAGATATATATATATATATATGTACGTAGTACATATACATAACATACACACACACACACACACATAATATATATATATATATATATATATATATATATATAGATATATATATACACATATATACATACATACACGAATATTGAGACCTTCGAGTTTAAAAGTGTGAATTTTCACCTTCCTCGCACCTCATCGTTAGGCCATTAAAGGTCAACCATATGGCTTTTGAATGATGAATCTATATCATCCGAAAAAAAAATAACGAAGAATCGACATTTCCTTAATACCTAACTATATTATCAATTAAGAACAAAGTAGATGACATCAGGCTGAGCAAATCTGTCGTCAAATCGGAATACCCTTCAGCACGATTATTACTATAGCTGGTTCACTTAAGGTAGATTCTTGGGTGAGCCCTATGCTTACGAGACATTTGTTTGTCGGGCGCTGATAGGCTGGTATTGGGAGGTAGGCAGCTCCCAGCCAATCAGCAGCCGCCAAACAAACGTCTTGAAGTTACAGGTCTCACCCTAGAACCTACCTTAAGTGAACCTGCTATAGAATGTTATCAAGTGTCGTCATCTACCGTTAACTTTCAATGGGACCTTCACGATCATACTCTTAAAACTGTTGTATCTATTTCCAGAAACCTGGAGAGCTACAGAATAAAAAACAATGTTATGAGAATACAACTCATATGCACAGAAAAATCTAAAGGCATCTTATCTATTTCCAGAGACCTGGAGAACTACAGAATAAAAAAACAATGTTATGAGAACACAACTCATATGCACAGAAAAATCTAAAGGCATTTTATCAACCGTTCTTAAACGCTCCAGTCGTAGTCTATATTATACCCTTCGAAACCCATCCTTCCGACCCCAACAACTTGTGTGTGAGATTAATACCATTCAGAAAAATTCTACATAGAACGTGCAAGGTTATGTCGAATATAGTGATCGTCAAAAGGAACGTCGAATATAGTGATCATCAAAAGGTAAGTCGAATATAGCGATCGTCAAAAGTTATGTCGAATACAGTGATCGTCAAAAGGTATGTCGAATACAGTGACCGTCAAAAGGTATGATATAGCGATCGTCAAAGGCATGTCGAATATAGTGATCGTCAAAAGGTATGTCAAATATAGCGATCGTCAAATTGTATGTCGAATATAGCAATCGCCAAAGGGTATGTCGAATACAGCAACCATCAACAGGTATGTCGAATTTAGCGATCGTCAAAAATGTATGTCGAATATAGTGATCGTCCAAAGGTATGACATAGCGATCGTCAAAGGCATGTCGAATATAGTGACCGTCAAAAGGTATGTCAAATATAGCGGTCGTCAAAATGTATGTCGAATATAGTAATTGCCAAAAGGTATGTCGAATATAGCAATCGTCAACAGGTATGTCTATCATAGCGATCGTCAAAAGGTATGCCGAATATAGTGATCGTGAAAAGGTATATCAAGGTAAGTCCAGGAATGATGTAGGTGGTATGAGATCCCACGTATGAGGTCTTGTCCAACCTAGTAACAGCATAAAGGAGTTCGCCATATAACCCCCCCCCCCCCCACACACACACACAAAAAATGTAACCAGTATAGCGTTCTTACGTACTTCACACACATTACATGGAAAACTACAGAAACTTTGGACACACTTTTACTCTGTATTTACTGTACTGATACCATACTAAATAAAAAATATAAATGCTACAATAAAATATTTTATGATTGCATATGCTTCCCATACACATATGCACAGAGAGAAGAGAGAGAGAGAGAGAGAGAGAGAGAGAGAGAGAGAGAGAGAGAGGAATGCTACTTCCCACTAGCAAAATTTAAAAGAAAAATTCAAGAAAACCAAAGGACAAAAATGACGGCTGCGGGCAAGGCTGCTGATCTGTCATGGTCCAAGACGAGTGGCTGGAAGAAACTGCCTCGCCGATGTCACCCGAGAGAAACACCGCAGAGAAAACCAGTGTGGAACAAATCAGGAATTACGATTAATCTGCGATAATTACGAGCGTCGTGGCTGTAAAGGCACTCGTATATAACATCCCACATCCCATAAAAATAACCCACTGGCTCCCAACACACCCGCGGCTCCTTCAGTAATGACACAGTGAGTCCTGTTTAGCCGGTTAAAGAACTCCCAACTAATAAATAAAACAGCAAAGATAAAAGGCGGAGAAGTTACGCCTACTTGCTGTCAACAGACAAAAGGCAACAAGTGTTTAGAACGCCGAATCCTACGCGGCATCTGTTTTGGAGAAGTTAATGTCTAAACACAGAAAGCGAGAGCAATATACAATCTTTCTATCACAATGATGTCGAAGGAAAAAAAAAAACAATCCTACTGGGCATCCGTTTTGGAGAAGTTAATGTCTACACACAGAAAAAGAAAGCAATATACAACGATGTCGAGGCATAAAAAAAAAAAAAAAAACAAAAAAAAAAAAAGTTTTTTGCATGTCCTCATTGCAATAGCACAAACAATCACTTTCTAACAAGCGTTACTGTAAACGCTGTTCGTTTCGACAATAAAAAAAAATCTCAGATAAATGAAACAAACGGCTCCCTCCATATGTGTCCAACGGCTTTCAAATTTTCAACACGTGATAACGAACAAACAACTCATTGCCTCTAATACCTTTGCCTCCTCCTAAACTCCCTCCCCATCCTTCCTTCCTACCTCCACAACCTCATTCTCGACCAGCAAACCACATAAACTATTGTTTGTGCGTGTTTACTGCAAATGGCTTCGATCAGTCAATTTGTTCTGCAGTCGGAAAGCTCAGTGATAACAAGGGGCAACGGAAAATCTTAAATGACAAGGTACTTGGGGGCCACCGGAGGAATAGTAATTGGCTGACCTGGAGATGGTCTGCAATGATTGAGGAATCCCTCGTCCTCCTTCCCCTCTGATCGCTGACTTGTTGGCCCGTCGTTCCGGGAATGTCAAACTGGAAAATGAAGCAGCCCTCTTCTCCGAGAAGTTTAAGTATATCATTACCTACGCATTCACGAATCCATGCTAGAGTTCATTATCTTTATGTTCAAGGAAAAGGTATACTGCCAATGCAGCCAATACAGGTGGAGCCACGCGAGATACGGAGAAAACAACTAACATACAAACATCAACAACCAATTTCAAATTTAATCTCGTGAAGCATACATTAACCTTGGCAAACCTGCATTGTATTCCTTCCACAATCTGACGTCGGTAAAAATGATACCAGAAAAGAAAAAATGGAAGAAGCGCCATTTTCGATTGGCCAATAAATCAAACAGCTGTAATCCGGAGGCCAAAAGTAATACCCTGCCCTTCTTCTCAAGTCAAACCTCAGAGCAATGAGCAGATCGCATTGCTAGATAAGGGGTATGGAAACAGACTCCATCTAACGCGGTAATCTCTCGCCCACTTACAAAAGGTGTAAAGTGGGCTTATAAAAGGTGTACAGCTTCACACCTGGTGTTTCTCAAATGGGAAAATCACGAAGATGCCTCGCCTCTGGAGGAAAATCGTTGCAATTTGGATGACTTAAAAAAAGAAAAAAATTGAGCCGCCGATAATTTTTTTTAACCAAGAACAGTCAGTCATTACGTTAATTTTCTCCCTTTTTAGTAGGGTGGGGAAGAAAACTATCGGTTAAATTTACAAGACGAGAGAAGTAAGAAAGCCTTTTTTTGCCCAATGTAATTTCATTCGTATGGAAACTATTGCGAGATGTATTACACTGCACATATCAATATAATCAATACACCTATACATACTAGTATATACAAATATATGTACATATTTATATAATTATAATATATATATATATATATTTGAATTTTTATCACAACACCGTGACGTTTATTTATTCACGAACATTAAGTTCAACTTATCCTATTCACATAACTTCGAGAATATCACCGAGGCGGTATTATAATTCATAAACGATTCGGTACTTGGGGGACTCGAACTCCGAACACCACGCATCGACGACTTTCAGTAGGTGTCGGTAACCGACATATATACAAATATTGTAAGTGTGTGTGTGTATGTGCAATCGCTTGATTAAATTTTTCCTTTTGGTTTATACCTGTTCCAGTGGAAAGCTCTTGGGAATTACCGTTATTTTAAGGATAACCCATCTGAAGTCTTTTGTTCTTTTTAGACTAAACTTCATTTGTGGAAATTTTTGTTTAAATACTTTGCACATTAAAAAATATAAAATCTTTATTTATGAATTGCATTCATTATACTATATTAAGATTTGAGCGTTGAAAATTACCTAAATAACTACTTTGACGAATTACGGCTAACAATACATGGTTGGTAATCATCACTATATGAATATAAATATACCACAAAACTCAAAATACCTGCATTCAAATACCATGGCCTTACAATCTACGAACAGTAAGTTCATGCATTAAGCCTACGGATATGAAGTATATACAAGTAAATACTCCATCAATTTTACAGTACGAAAACAGATGCGTATTGCAGGAGAAACCAAGAGACTATCGAATCTACGTTTGATTAAAATGACTCCCAAAGTAACTGCATATTAATACACCGTCTCCAATGGGTAGCATTTTAAATCGTTTTGGAAACATAATAACACGAAACGTGGCATAAGCCATGCTGATCTCCGATCGTTATTTCATGTCAAGGAAAGGTAAATTATAAACTCCTTCGGTCATTAAGGATTTACGAACCGTTTTTCATCACCGACGGTCATAGCTCCTCACCGAAAGTCCATCATATTCAGATACTGGATTTTACTTGTTTTAACCCTTTCCTCTCTTGTAGTTAGTGAACTGAAGAAAGTTGTCACCCCGAGTTAAAATAGTAAAAGACATGCACTTTTTTTCACTTAAGAGCACTAAAATTTAAAAATAAAAATAAGCTGCGATATTTTGAGAAACTCACTCATCTATACATAAGTTTAAAATTATCTTTAACTTTTATATTGCTTAATAAAATCTAGGCCTACGACGAATTCAATATAAGTAGCGCAAGTTGTTTACTTTGATCATAACCAACCCTCATGGTAAAACAGACTAAGTAGATAAATACCGAGACTGTCGATTATGAATTTTGTTGAGTTGACAGAAGCTTCGCAAAAGCTAAGGCAGTTTAAGCCCAGTAACATCGAAGCTGAAATGTTACCGAATCTGAGATGTATTGGGATAGTACAAGAGACTTCGCAACAGCAATGAATCTAGTTTTGTTGGAAGTGAAAGGAAAGGCTCCGTCCACAACAGCCATGGAAGATGTATCCTAGTGTTGCCGGAGTTAAAAACTATCGAATATGAGTTCTGTTGAGGGTATTTTAGAAGTTCATGGTAGTTTAAGACTATCAGTGCCTTAATTAAGACCTTGAAAGACTGTCGAGTATGAGTTTTGTTGGGGTAATTTAAGAGGCTTCGTACCATAAAGCTGAAAATGTAGAGACTGGGTTTCATTGGGATAAACGTAGTGGCCTTTCAACAGCAGTGGAGCTGTAGCCTTGCAACGGCTAAGGTGTGAAAGACTGTCCAATCGGAATTGTGTTGGAGAAATCGAAGGTGTTTCACAAAAGCAATGGTAGATGAAAACTTGCAAATACCGCCTAGCAGTACCGAGAACCAAGATTTTTGTAAAACGCCCGCGCGTGTTGTGCCTGCGTGTGTTTGTTCGTTCACAATTAAGAAAGGAAAAATCTTACTATTCACAGAGTTGTAGTATTCATTAAAAATACAAAGTTCCCTTTAAAACTCTATATACTCAACTTTACATATCCTCCCTGATATTCTGCCCGTCAACTCGGTGAGGGAAGACTTGTCATTGTGTAACCCGCTCGATAACCCCCGAGACATGGCGTATCACAACAAGGTTGAGGAAGGGTAAAGGTCCTCTGTTGACGTATGATGAATTCATATAGCTTCGTTTCTGATGCATCATTCCACGCTGCGCTGAATAGTACATTCGACGTTTCGCCCTAACTGCTTAAATGGGAAATTTCTCGTGAAATGCAAGAGGTGTTTGTGAACTTTGATGAGAATAGATAATTCATAGCTCCTGGAATTGATGTTCCGCGAAAGAAAATCTTATTCTGTTAAAGATAAATGAACACTTGCCTGATTTAAAGCTAAACCTTTAAGTAAACAATTAACAACTAAATCTTCGAAAATCTTCAATTTGTACTTTCCCAATCTTAATGTAAGTAAATTCATTTCAATACCTAACTTCAATTATTATTCTCAAAATACTTCTTAAAACTGATTCACAATTATCTATCCACAAAAAAAGCCAACATACATCTATGATAAATCCACACAAACACAGAAATAGATTATGCCATTTATTCCTCTCTTTCTTTTCCTTATTTTTATTTATTTTGTTTGCAGCGTCCTTTCGGCCCTTAGCTGCGCCCCCTTTTTAAGCCATTTCCCTCCACGTTGCTTCTTTTCTTCACTCTTACTGTCCAACCACTATAACTAACCCCTTTCTACTCTCTAAAGCACTGAATGATTGAAAGTGCCCCAGTACTTCAATTTAGACTTTGAATTTCACAAATCAACTCAAATCCTTGTAAAACTTCACGACCCAAGTTAACTAACGGCTGGTCAAGTATATGAAGACTCTCCTGTCAGATAACCTCATACTAAGTATATGAAGACTCTCCAGGTATAAGAAGACTCTCCTATCAGATAATCTCATAGTATAAAATAGTAATTTTTCTGCCTGCTTAACAGTCTAACCTAACCTAATCTAACCTAAAAGCAACTGAAAATAATAACTTCACAGGGATTAGTAAACGATTACAAAATTCGTCTTTGGAAACAAACAAATTGGTTTATAGACACAAGTAACGTGGTTTATATGACAGTTCTTGAAAATAACCGATTTTCGATTTTTTTTTTTACACCGTTTCATTTTAATACGAAACGGCAAAGAAAACCTAACAAGTGGCCCGACCTCCCAATATTGTTGCAAGAAATTCATATCAAATCTAAATGCTGATCACGGTTCTATTGGACTGGGTATAGTCTCCTGACCGAGTTTTCCATATCACTGGAATAAAGTTCTAGTCCATCTCTATCTATAAACACGAAAAACTGGAGAAGAAAAATGGCACGTAAATGTGCGCATTATGCATATACATACATACATGTATATATACTATATGTACGCATTGATAATATACATACATAATACAAATTTACAAGTCTATGTATCTTTGTTATTAAATATAAACATACATATACATGCATATATACACAAATATTTATAAATACATTAATATATATATGTGTGTGTGTGTGTGATGTACTGTCAAGACTACTTGGAAAAACAACACGAGGCAGGCACAGAAAACCCCAACGAACAATAACAGGAAGTCCAAAATGAGGACTGACAAGGCTGGGAGGAGGAGGGGGGGGGGGCGGGGGGAGCAGCAAACCTGGAGAATGACAGGACCACCAGACCAGACCGAGGCTAAAGAGCAGGGAGCGGAGAGATGACCTGCACATTTATTAAGGGCGGTTGACTTTAAAGGTGCACGGAGACCAACAAGTCCCCAACACGTCATTAATCTTTTCTCATTGGATGCATTATGTACGCCTCCATCATGAGGACTCAGGACCCCGCAGCCGAGCATTACAGCACGGAAGACTACAGTATAAGGTTGCTAAGGCTACTTTGGGAAAATTAATTTTAATCATTTTTTATCTTTTATCTTTTGACCACCCTATCATCACCGGCTCATAAACATGATGATTACCATCCCATTGTCATCACTGGGTAAATTGCTTTCCATCGCTATATCACCATTACTTACCATACAATCGAATGCACTTTCGTTAAAAGTGAATTTACCATGACACGACATCCCAATACGAGAAAGAATAAACATGAACGGCTCGCATGCCAAATTCACTTAAGTTGAAGTTTCAGGTTATTCATTTATCTTACGAAGCAGTAGACGTTGTCAGAGATAATGAGGCGGCATCATATAATCAAAGTTTTTCCCTCTCGCATATATATATATATATATATATATATATATATAATATATAATATATAATATCATATACATAGTATTATTAATAATTATTACTTTATAATAATATAATATAACATATATATATTATATATATAGGGTATATATATATATATATATATATATATATATATATAGATATATACTATACTATACTATATATATATATAGTTTCATTCCGGGAAGAAGAACGACAGATGCACTGTTTGGCCTTCGACAGAAAGCAGAAAAGCAGAAAGGACAGCACATTGTCTTATTATATCTGGAAAAGGCATATGATAGAGTGCCACTCCAAGAGGTTTGGAGGTGTATGAGAGTAAAGGGAACACCGGAGAATTATGTGAGGCTGGTTCAAGATATGAATGAAAGAGCTTGGTTTACATCAGTGGTTTCCTTAAGTCCATATATTTTATTTTACCTAATTATGAATGTACTATCTCAAGGAATAAAACATCAATCAACCTGGTGAATGTTGTTTACTGATGACATTGTTAAGCGGCACCAACAGAGGGGTAGTGGAGTCAAAACTACTGAAGTAATAGAGGAAGCTGCTGGAAGACAAAGGATTAATGATCAGTAGAAAGTAGACTGAATACCTAAGTTTTAATGAGAATCAAAACTCCGAGATTAGTATGAAAGGGACAAGGTTGAACCGAGTAGAAAATTTACGTATCTTGGTTTAACAGTAGCTGATGATGGAAATTTGGATGTATACATGACACAGAGTGCAGGGTGGATGGGAAAATTTGAGAAAGATGTCAAGTGTGTGACCGCAGAAACAATCTAAAGTTAACGGAAAAGTGTATAAAACAGTAGTGCGACCAGCTTTGATGTATGGAGCAGAAATATGGCCGGTAAAGAGTGCAAGAGAAGAAATAGGATGCGGTAGAGATGAAAATGCTCAGGTGGATGTGTGGAGTAACAAAAATGGACAGGATCAAAAATGAAAGAATACGAGGAACTAATAAGTCGTAGAACTATCACAGAAGGCCTAGGAAAGAAGACTGCAGTGGTAAGGCCATGTTATGAGAAGCAATAAGACATGAGTAGGGAGGAGAGTGATGCAGATGGAGGTGCGTGGTGGGAGAGCGAGAGGAAGACCACAGCGAAGGTGGATGGATGTGGTTAAAAATGATCTGACAGACAAACAATTGTCAGGGGATGTGTTTGACCGAGCCAGGTGGTGGAAAGCTGTCAACATCGAATCCACACAGAAGCGGGAAAATATGTAGAGAAAGAAGAACACATATATAATGTATACATACATACATACATATATGTGTGTACAGCAGTCAATATGAATTTATACCTCTCTTGAGGGTTCAGTGGTCAAGTCACCAAACATCGTTATGTATAAATCATGCAGCAGTTCGAATCCCACTGGTGACAAAGAACTTATTAACTATATAATCAACCGTAGGTGTTATTACGAATATTCCCGAAGTTAGAGAATTGGATACTAAGCAATGTTGGTGGCATAATATTTTTGGTTATGAAAAACGAAAAACGTTCCGTAAAAGGAGACGAGTCATTTCCTATTTTCACTGATCTACCGCACCCCTGTTAACATTGTTAAAGGTGCCTGTAATACAGCACACTCTGGAGACAAAATTAAGTTGGTCAGGGCATGCGAGAAGACTAAAGGTGCATCCACACGGTCAAACAATGTCCGACGGACAAAAATTATTACCGTATCATAGGCGAAGCAGCATGACGTCATAAGCATCGAAATGATGGAAGTAGATCTGGAAACAAACAGTAATACCATATGAGGTTGCATACCACTGTTTTTACTCTACTCACAAGACAAAGACCGGCAGATAATGTTCGAAGGTGATGTCCGCTAGCAACACAGGTATTTCAAGTCAGCGTGTGGACTTCGGCAATAGGTGGTTGTTGCTAGTGTCTAGTGCGATACATCACTACCATGGTGCACAAGAAAATCAAAATCAAAATTAAGATAATTGCACTATGCAGCATGATAGTGGCTGTACTTTGTGAGGACAAGGAGGTGACAAGAAGGGAATGACACAAGGACTGGTTGCAGAAACGAAGTGGAAGGGGAAGCCATACAACCATTTTACATGAGCTGCAAACTGGTTATGAATCAGACTAAGCAAACTAGTATATGCGGATGGACCCGAATACCTTCTACGACTTATTGGAGAAGGTAAAACCTTTTATAGCGAAGCAGGACACCTGTATGAGAGAGCATTCAACCTGAAGCACCTCTAACGTCAATGCTGATCTACCTTTCCATTGGGTGCTCCTATAATTCCCGTTCAATACTGGACAAGAATACCAAAACAGAGTCTGTCTGCAATCATTCCTGATATGAGAAACCCTTTATGATGTGCTTAAAAATTCATACTTAAAAGCAAGCAATGCTTATTTGTGACAAGTTAAAGACATGTAATAAAAAAATACATGCATAATGTGAAGGTAATAAAACTGGCATGCATACTGTTAGGGACAGGCCTACTATTGAGCACACAGACATGAGATTAATAATATACATTGGTAACAATGTTTGTCCGTCGGCCACTGTTCGATCGTGTGGACGCACCTTGAGAATGACTGTGCCTGGTGTGGCTGAAAGATGTAGGAAAAATCAAGGCTGTGAGAAAGGTGCAAATGTGGCAGTGAAAGGACTGCGTGTGATGAATTTAGTTATCATTTCTTGTCAGTGTTTTAAATTCTGTTCGAGTACCTAGGCCTTTGCACTCCGGGGCATAACTTCATGGGCAGAAAGTATCGGTGTGGACAGTTGTATTCAAAACATTCCTAATTTCAAGGTATTGCAACTTGCACCTTCCAAAACTGAAACAAAACTCAAGAAAGGAGAAAAGACCTCTTAAGGAGTGCTTTCTCAACTATGACTAAAATCTTTGCCTTGTAGTAGTTTTGCTGGTCACTATGCTTCTTAGGTATGGAAAGTTAATCCCATTCATATGAGACAAAAAAAAAAAAAAATTGTTCATTTGCGATAAAGGAATGACAACAGACTCAAAGTACGAAACAGTTGTTGTTTTTTTTTTCTTACCACTTACGGCATGACATGCTGAAAGTGGACATCCATCTTACCTTGGACATAATGAGCCATATAACACAGATTACTCATGTTTTCAGAGTCAGTAAGAAGCTTAAAAGTATCTTACAATATGACAAAAGCAATTTTGACTCCAACCTCCTTCCCCCCTCCCACCCACCCCACAACATAAAAAAAAACTAATTCAATTTTTGGTCTTTATGTTAAACAAAATCCAGAGGTTCTAAACAGTTTTTAGGGTGTGCTGTAGTGTAAAGTATGTTTGAAATATTTCGATTCATTTAGATATTAACGATAAACTTTTTTTTTTACCCCTTACGATCACGAAGGTGAACTTTTATTTAAAACAGATTGAATGATACCATGCGTGTAATTTTCGATGTTAACTGTATCTTTACTGAAGAACAAAGAAAAGCAATCATCATTAACAACGCTCGGCGCAGAACAGATCTCACACGCGGCAGGTATGAGATGAAATCATTCTGTTGACCTTTAATGGAAAGATGGATATGGAGTCACATTCCACCTAACAGTATTTCGAGAATGATCGACAAACCGCTGCAAAATTTAATTTCATTGGCATCTAATTTTACAGCCTATCTAGCCACCACCTGATTCGTGTGACAATCTCAAGGTGTATGTCCAAGCGGGCTTAGAAGTCTACGGTCCATTACATAAATTAGCAAAAATCATGTAACTTCTATACACGATATTAATTTAGTTAAGGAGTCGATATATACTAATTAAGTAAAGGAGTAAGAAACTATTGCGGCTTAGATAAAAATTAATAGTGGTGAATGAAATTTTCAAACAAAACATCCAGGAGTAACAAAATCATATTATATATGGACCGATCTTAATATATTGGTTTAGCTTTCTTAGAACATGATGTATCACAAACATATAATCCTATTCCTATTCATAGTTTCCTAAGGTTGCCTTTACTTAGTGCTCGTGAGTATAAGTGTTTTTGCCAGTTACTATAACCCACCGTCAATAACCTCGTAACTGACAAAGCAAAAGAAAAAAATCAAGATAATCAGCTGTTGCTTCGGAACGTTTTCAGGACAGGAAGTTTATCATTATTATGGAATAAATAACTGCTCTTGATCTATGATTCATCACGATGCCGTGACCTGAGATAATGAGTTAAAAGCCACAATAATGTATGATAATGTATTTTTACAAAATACAAAAAGGTTAAAAACAGTAAGCTTGCGACCTTTTTGTATTTTGGAAAAATACAGTATCATATACATATTGTGGCTTTAACCTCAATTACTGTTTATAATTACCACAAGGGAAACGGCTTATTGTGATCTATCTATCTATCTATATATATATATATATATATATATATATATATATATATATATATATATATATATATATATATATATATGAGTCTTATCACATCACCGTGATTCATATATAC
>NC_087200.1:164412963-164415463 GCF_015104395.2 Macrobrachium nipponense
GTAAGCCATTCTCTTCGAAATTTGTTCTTTGCGCATTTTTTTCTTTTCGGAATGTTTAATAATCTTAGTGTCGCAATCCTTAACATCTTGACAAAATCCTAAGCTCATCGAAGCTGGAAAGGTCTTCTTCATGCACTGCATATAAATATTTCCATCAACATCAGCAAAGTCGTATGATAATCGAAGAGAGTCAGTTGTTTTCAAACCATGGCAAGCCGTGCCATAATGTATGGCATTCTCATGGCATTACCATTCAAATGCTCAACGCATGTAAAATTACGTGTAAATCCAATGAGGGAAGATGCCGTAACACACAAACAGCACTCTTGAAAGAAAAGCTATACAGGCAAATTCCAAGGATTTTATATCTTTTAAAATTGGCCACATTTCCACGGGCCACTAACACGCTAGCTTTCCAAGGACCTTGTCATATAATCGTTTACACAACAATCATATTTTACGGAAAGGAAATGAAGTCAGTTTTATTAAAATTCCCTGATATTAGATTAAAACAAAAAATAACTTGACAAATGTCACTCTGATAGTCAACGACCAAAATTTATAGGGAAATAAAAAAGGATCTAAAAATATCTCTTCTACACAAGATAGTTAAACTAAACGTGTTACAACTACTCACATATAGTACTTGTTAACCAGTTTTCCATCTATACGTACTGCAGCAAAAAATCATCAAGATTACAATAACCTCAATAGTAATATGGAGAGCAACAGATGGTAAATACAGACTGCAGATTGTTTTTCCAGCCAAGGTACTAGTCTTTAATTCATGTCCTGAGCCTAGACATAGAACGGGGAATAATTGTGGCAAGCGAAGAATGGTATCGTTCTTAGTTGCCTGAGAAGCAGCACTTAGCACCTAGTACTTCATCCAAGTAGCGTGAGTAGTGAACCACATTAAAACAAAAACTTTTTGCAAAACCAATTACCATATATTCCCACACAGCACCTAGGAATTAGCTGACGTAAATGGCCTTATTGCTATGTAACACGAAATGGCTTAATGTAGTAGAAAGCCGAAAAGCAATTTTCATATGGCGGTTCCTTTGATAGTTTTGGGAAAGTCGGTATCATTAAGGACAATATACCAAACATATTTGGCACGAATTTCCCATATTTTGAAAGTAGCTTTCGGAAGTTTTCCAACTGTTCACTTTGCACCGGAAGGGAACGGTTTTATTTCCCATATGGGACCAAATACAATATCTTGGTAGGTAGATGATCATCTTCCATTAATGTTTTGAAATTCCTTGGGAATAAGTGTGCTCTCTCTCTCTCTCTCTCTCTCTCTCTCTCTCTCTCTCTCTCTCTCTCTCTCATAAAAAGAATAAATGAGATCTATCATGAGTTCCTGTAATCTCTATTTGACACGAAGATCAAAATATGTAAATGAAAAGAGTATATTCATACGGAAGTTCTGAATTACTTCAGTTCCATTTAGAAACCGGCGACAAAGGTAGAAGAAATTCGCAAGATTCTAATCCATCTTGATCTCTAAAACCAAACTCTTTATTCACGAGAAAAACACGCTAACATTTCAGCCGGTCGCATCCTAAATGAGGACTCCGAATATCTCCTATGGTGGTGCCATTACCCACCCCAAAACCTTAATGCGTTCTCTATCGGCTTATCAGCTCCACTTCCTGCGTTTTTTTGGTATACCGTCCACCACACCTGATAAGAAGGAGAGCTTAATTAGGAATGCGGGGGAAATGAAAAATACTGAGAAAAGAAAGCTTCCTCCATTTACTCCCAAAGCCTTTCTCAGTTCATCCCCGATAAGGATTTAAAATCTTAAGAGATGCTCTTGCTCCGCCTCGACGCCAAATGCGATCAAATCAACCCATTTACCTACGGCGTCGCTCAACTCCACGCCTTCATCTGGGCTCCAGAATATCAAACAAGGATTTTCTTATTGTTTTTGAGGGGAATGGATAGAGGGAGAGAAAGGACAGGGAGGGAGGAGTGATCAATACAGCCGTGGTTACCAAGGTATACTCTTGTGTAAAGTGGCAACTCAAGAAGTATGCAGTCTTTCACGCTGCCTTTAGCATCCACTGGTTATGTATTCAGCGTAACTGCTGGACCTCAAGTTATTTCCTATTGGAATAATTATTAAGTCAAAAAACTGAAATACAAGCAAAAATGGCACATAATTTATCATCTGTTGATCCAAATGCGGCTTGCTACTAACTGAAAAATATCAACGTCTTCTATAACAGAAAAGTTATTGAAAAACTGTTTGAATATATAACTAACAACATATGACAAATAAAACACGGGTACGCAGGTAATTTCAAAAGCAAATTAATAACAAATAGAAAAAAAATGAAAAGCTAAACTATTGTGGCCATAATACAAAATGTATGGTACTGTCCATTATTTGCATTCATTAGTTACATGGCTACACCTAAGCGTAATGACGAGCGTGGAACCTGAAATAATCAATTGTCATAAACAGCTGCAGGCAGAGATGCTCCAA
>NC_087200.1:164420463-164435463 GCF_015104395.2 Macrobrachium nipponense
CTCGGTGTGGTACGGAGAGAGGAGACAGAATGGGCTAAAGTGCAAAGCCGATACTAAATATCAACAGTCGCCTGCAAGCTGAAAATACTTTGGAAATAGTTGGTCACGATTTGGAAGGATCGAATCTGCTAACTTTAATAGGTAAGTTCTCGAATTATGAATTGGACTTGGAGCAAGAAGCTAAATGCCAAGCGCTGGGAGCTATGAGGTTTTTCACCGCTGCAAATAAAACTGAGAGTAAAGGCTTTAAAAGTTTACACCTTCAGGAAAAAATCGCAGTTGCACTATGAAACAACTGTTATGAGAAAGTTTAAGGTAAGATGGAACAAAGGTAATATGGACGGAGGTACAATAAAATGCAGGAAAGGGTCGCTGCAAAGGACCTTCAGCAATGCCTCCAGCGCACTGACGAGACTACCCCCAAACGGAAAACTATAATAGTTAAAGTAGTTCGTAAATAAAATGTTAGAGATGAAACTAAGCCTGGAAGGGTAGTTTGTAAAACATTTTCGATATGAAACTAAGTTGGGAAGAGTAAAACGTTTTAATTAAAATGTGTTACGCAATCATTTTATACATGGTAGTTGGTCGATGGTGGCACGTTGCAAACAGGATGGAGACAGACAGTGTTAGCAATATCAACCAAAATTACTTGCTGGTAATCAGAATGAATGCGTGGTTATATATATTTATTATAAATATATATATACTTATAATATATAATATTATATTAATATATATTAGTATATAGATTTATATATGCTTATGATTATATATTATATATATATTATAATATAATATAATATAGTATATAGTTATAATTATATATGATATATATAATATATGCTATTATATATATATATAGATATATATTAATAAAATATATATATAGATATATTGCTTATATGTCACTAAATAGAGCGTGACAATATATATAGCCAAGGCCACAGGAAAAATAGGAGGAGTACTTAAGTAACAATCTTTTTATCTCGATGTTCAAAAATATACGATGGAACTTCTCGAAAGGTAGATCTCCGAACTGAAGGAGTCCTCTTGGCAGCATAGATCGTGGAAGGACTTGGCTAAATATACATACATACATACATACATATATATATATATATATATATATATATATATATATATATATATATATATATATATACACATATATATTAAACTGTTCCAATAACAACGATGCTTCTGGAGAACAGGGAAATACAACACAATGGCCACTGCCATAACTTTAGTCGTTTGTTTTCTTACACTTACACAGCTGTGAGTCAAACCATATATAAAACGTATCGTAAAAACAAGCACCAGAAGCCAGGCCTACGTTGACTCACTATAACGGAATCTTATCACACGGGCCTCATAGACTTCCTAATGATGACCCAGTATATCAGGAAATCCCCATAAACGAACTCTTATTTTGAATGTTTTCTGAAAACACTGAGAAATTGCCGTTATCATCCAGTATCTCCTTTGATGAGATTTACTTAGGCTTAGTTGATGACAGTCAAGAACTACTCTTACCCTACCACAAATAGAGAGAGAGAGAGAGAGAGAGAGAGAGAGAGAGAGAGAGAGAGAGACTTTCAAATATCAAAACAACATTATCTTCATGTGATGGACATCAATCACCAACAACCATCAAGGAACTGCAATATTGAACATTTCCGCTGTAAAGAAGATTATATCAACAGTGTTTTCGAGAAACGGTATCTCTTAAAAAATCGAGATCAATCACAAGTCTGTTCAGCTGTGAAAATAACATAATACTGAGTTTTAAAACTCGTGTTCCGCATACACAGATGGCGCCTTTCGTATATTTATCCTTATGTAGTGCGCTGATGAACGTGCCCTTTATTCCTTTTCGTAACCAAACAAAACATGTTATTTTTTGTCTCAATAGAAAATGGCCTTCATATGACACTCTGTTTTGCTGTAAACTCGCGGAAACGTATCTAGTACAGTAATTAAACATGCAAATTATACGTAGCACTTACTCGTATATGTAAGTGAAACTAGAAAGTATCTGAATCTTGGCACATAAATCGGGTTAAATGGGACAAATATATGTAATATAATACTCGGATGTAAGAAAGAGAATGTTGAAGCAATTCTCCTTTATGAAGTAAATGTTCATTGCACCGAAAGAATTGTACAGTTGGTACACATATGAGAAACAAGAAGGGCTGGAAAATGTGAAATTTACATATTTGAACGAAACTGCTGAAAAGTTAGCCAATGTCATTAGATGGAGCCGTTATTAAGGAAATCTAGTCGGGGCAAATGTGCACGACTTGGAAGTTTGGGGAAAGGAAACCGAGAAATTGCTGCTATATGGTTGGGTGAGGAGTTACAACGAAAGGGAGTAATGGCCATAAAGGGGAGAGTGTTCAAAGCGACTGGTGCCGGAGTCATTGTAAATTTTTAAGTCTTGTGTGGGCATGCGAAGGATACTACCTAGTTAATCGGCAGGGAGTTCCTACTTGATATAGCTAAAGAATAATAAATATATAATCGTAAATGACCACATGACTTCACCCATAGGCACAGTGCCTGTTCTGAGTAACAGGCTTGACCAGGACTGAGCTTTGGGATCTCACTGACCCTGAATGTGATAAAGCATAAAGGCAGCAAACCCAGTGCTGAATAGGAAACATACGCACCATTCCAACAGAATTCGTTTTCGCCAAGAAAATTCGCAGGAAAAAGAATGCTAGCGCATTATTTTTCAAATGAGTTACTTAAATGCACTTGACGTTAGAGCGTTATAATCCTGACCTGTAAGGAGGGTGCTTGGTTACAGCCTCCAATGTTCCCCGACAGTCAGGAATCCCAGACCACAGAGGCTATAACCTGTTTACGGAATCAACTCGTTTAAATTTGGGGTAAATGAACAATCACTGTGCTACAGGTAAATGAACAATCACTGTACTACAATCATTGCCCGTTTTGAATCTTTTTTCCAAGTACTAAGTGAAGTCACCTCTCATCCAAATTCGTAACCCCAGCAGTAAAGAATCACAAAGTATTTTGGAAAGTTCAGCTCTGGTCTACTTTTATTCAGATGTCAACTTTCGTGGCATCCATTCATATCCATCTTTGGCATATAATTTCACAACGCAGCTTTCTTATTTTTCGATCGACTTTGCGATTTTGGTTGAACTTAGTTACTTATGGGCATCAGATACAGAGATAATAGCAAGCAATCTTACTTTCTGCTACAGCTTACGTGGTTATGGTATACGGTCCCAAAAAAAAAGTTTTAAAAAATACTAAACAGGTATGAACAAATTCGACTAGACCAAGGCTGACTCTTAATTCCTACCGACTACTTAGAAGAGTCTCATTTTTGCCCATGACTTAATCTAACAAATCTTAAATGTCTGATTCAACATGACCAGTGCTCAAATTGTGAGAACGTTCAAGAAAATTCAGTTACCTTTACTTCAACTGGCAATTTTACTTCACGACCGTTCATTGCTTTAATCATCATCGTTCAATTTGAATAAATATTTATATGGAAAAAACGTAAAATCCACTGACTCACAAAGCAGTCTTTTGTGCTACATGAGTAACGCCTTTTTTTAGTTTCCTGTAAAAAAAAAAAAAAAAAAAATACTGTCCCAGCTTTGTCTGTCCGTCCGTACTTTTCTGTCCGCCCTCAGATCTTGAAAAACACTGAGGCTAGAGGACTGCAAATTGATATACTGATCATCCACCCTCCAATCATCAAACATACCAAATTGCAGCCCTCTCACCTCATGCGGTTTTATTTCATTTAAAGTTAAAGTTGCTCATAATGGTGACCTTGATTATTTACAGTAGCGGCTATACAGTGCTTCGGCGGCGCATTTTTTAACTTTTCTTTGACGCCCCTCTCACTTACAGAAACTTATTAGTGAACGAATGATAACAATAATAATCATGAAATAATCCAAAGTCTGGTTTCAATATTAACTTGTATGCTATTTCTCGACTATTAAAATATACGTGAATATTTGTAACTGAAAAATGTAGGACAACTTAGGAATGCAGGTTGAAAAATGTACGCATTTCAAAATTCTCATAAGGAATGTTTTATATATTTACAAACGAGCCATTTGCCAATATCAATACGACTCAAGGAAGAAATAACTTGAAAAACGAAACTGAATACTAATTGAAAAGAAGCCGAGAAGTAAAGGAAATTCCAAAAGTAAGAATCAACTTTAGCACCCAACATCTTCAAGCGATAGAAAGATATCTTCTTCAAGTGTCAATATCAGCAGATGATCCCTTGAGAGGGAAATGAAAAAAAAAAAAAAGTGAGCATCACTCACTAAACAACTTCATTAAATCGATATCGGAGCCAAATCGACAGCAGCGATCGTTTTCATATCTCGCTAACGACTTCTAGATAGCTGTTAGCTAGGAAGGAAGGAGCTGCCGCTGGTGAATCACGGGATCTTTTTATTATATTCTAATTTACCTCCCACCTGGAATTCTGGTGAGGAGTGAGATGTGTAATGATGAGAACTAGCTCCAAGTGATTTCTGAAGGCTTGTTGTCGAGCCAATCGAGTTCTCTCTATCGATGATGGCTTCACCAGTGAAAACCTGTTCCCTCACCTGGGATACACTTGTTAAGAATCGGAATAAACCAAGTTAGAATTAAGAGCATTTTTCGTTACACTCGAGAGAATTCTTATTTAGAACTTGGACGGGTTTCTACTTAAACTTAAGATCCGCTTATTTTTAGACTAAGGCTCAGTCAAACTGGGTATGCTTTTATTTCAGACTTGGAGCAGCCTTCTGGAAAGCTGCGGAACTTTCAATTACCAACTGGGATATTCACACCCTAAAAATAATCTGCAAAACTATGAACACTTAGCCTCATTAAACTCAAAAAAAAAAACAATAATTATAAGACTTCATATCTCAATAACACTTAGACAACAAGATAACCGGGAAAAATATAACTTGGGAATGTCGTCCCTGGAAAAATACCTGAGAGAGAGAGAGAGAGAGAGAAGAGAGAGAGAGAGAGAGAGACTTCGTTGAATGTAATAATTCTGGTTTTATTTTCATTATTCATAAGGAAAACTAAAAGATCATTTACTTGGAAAGCAAGATTCCATACAACTGAATGCACGCATTTGGATATGAAAATAACAGTAAGGTTAATCATAATGCATGCATGCAAATATATACATAAATACACATACACACACATATATGTGTGTGTGAAATATAAAAACACCATATTATGCTTCTCAGTTATCAATAGAAGGATCCACAGTAATACTCTTGTTTATGAAGACGACATGTATTTGTACAATTATTTACAGAGCTTAAAGCTTTCGTATTTCCTTCCGTGGACTTGATCACTAAATACATTCTTTTTCGTCTTTTCATACAGAGCATTACCATGCATCCTTCTCTCTCTCTCTCTCTTATATATATATAGTATATATATATATATATATATATATATATATATATATATATATATATATATACATATATATATATATATATATATATATATATATACATATATATATATATATAATATATATATATATACATATATATATATATATATATATATATATATATATATATGTATATATATATACACACATACATACATACATATAACTATATAATTTACTATAAGTTCAAAAGGCCGATAAAATTGCAAATATAACCAGATTTTCTCTCCTTACAATAACGAAAACCTGACAGCATGTTTCCTAACTGTCCACAATATTTTAAAAGCCTAGGCACTTGTATACAGTAAAAACTACAAAAACCCAATCGAATCATCCTAGATTGACCTTAATAATGAGCGCTACCAAAAAATGAGCAGGTTTCACTACATTTACTTGTAAAATGATAATACTCTAATAACGTTAAAATAAATATAAAGGTTAACAAAACTCAAAACCAAATCCACATGTCAAATAAAACTCCAAAATAATGTTAAAATAGAACATTCATGCGGGAGTTATAAAAATCGTATAAAAAAATGTTTAAATAATGATGGCACAACCGTGTAAAGTAAAACTGTAATGTAAAAGGCAATTAAAAACGTTTAAGGTTCATAGAGCTTCAAATAATACCAAGTCATATCAGAACAGACGGACCAAGTCGAAGTCCGAATTAATAACTCCTTTTATGTTCCATTCCAATTCGATAATGATCTAAAGGGCTGTTAATAAACAGAGGAAAGAAAGGACACTAATCATCTCAAGGGGTCATTCACTCCTTATGGAACTCTTGGAACGAGCCGTAATTGCCCGATGCCTTGGCATCATTAGCTTAATTAATTGATTTGTAGGTGATTAATTTGCATTCCTACCTGCGGGATGTCTCAATCAAGTGATTGCCAAGCAAAAGGAAATCTCTTGGTGGCTTTACAGGGTCGAATTAATAAACATCGTAAGTTACGACCATAAAAAGAAAAAGAATGTTACGTCCCTCAGTATGAACCCTCCTACAGACGCTGGCAAATCAGTAATTAGTAAACAAAGGGAGATTCTATTTTTATTATAATCATTATTATACAACACATGTGAAACTTAATATCTTGAAAACTTTTAACAGGGTTTAAATTTTTTTTATGTCATGATGAAAAAAATAGTAGAAAATTTCGAGGTTTTCTTAGAAGATTAAGAAGCGGAAATGGAAAACACAAGACCTAATGCACAGGCTACAACTCCAACATTATTCAGGAATCTGTGCAAAGTTTTGGCAAATTTAATACCAAAAAAATTAATTGGTTCAACAGTTTTTCACACTAGTTTTTCAGCAACTGTACTAAAACATCAACACTCCTTTGTACATTGCAACTTTTATCTTGAAGCGCTCTGCATAGGAATAAAGAAAGGGGAAAAACATTGACGTTATGCTTCGGATACTTCATTCGGCCCTGCAAGCAATCCCAAAATTGGTCAAAAGGATCGTTAAAACTAAAGAGAACGGGTATATAAACACGTTCGCGAGAAGAGCATGTTCTTGTGATGAGACGGAAAAAAAGTCTAACTAGCGAAAGTGGTTCTATCTTTATTCCAGTGAAAGCTATATCTCCCTCTCTCACTTATTGACGAGAGAGAGAGAGAGAGAGAGAGAGAGAGAGAGAGAGAGAGAGAGAGAGAGTCTTATGCCAACAATCAACAGGTCGCTTGCTATTAAAAGAAATGTCCTCTTTGTATTGAAGATATGGATCCTTGAGAGAGAGAGAGAGAGAAGCTTTCCGGCTCTTTCTTTGTGCGCCACTATCTAAAAAACCCATCTTACCACCAACATTCGATTTGTAGTTCACACCAACCTTGTCTCATAAAACTGTATATATAGAGTTGTCTGGCGCTTTACAACGAAGTCTTGGTGCTTGCAAATGAATGAGGTAAATGTGCAACAAACAATGACTTCGCAGGCATGATAATTGCTAGCAAAGGTGATGGTTCAATTAGCTGCAGCCATTGTCTCGGTGTCGCAGGCCGTCATGGCTAGGCTTTTCTCCTGCTTGTATTCATTAAAATATCACCCCGATTCCCCTGACAGCAAATGGAAATTTTCTGAGCCACCTCTTTTAGCACTGCAAAGTTAAATGGCCTTTCGTCCACTTTTTCTCCAAAAGGATCGTTTTTAAAGTAATTCTGACTAAAGAAGGACGAATCAATCGAATTATTTTCTTGGGAACAACCTCTATAACTACAGGACAAAGAAATCAGCCCAGTCACTGACCGCAATAATTCAGTGAAGTATATGCGTCATAAGCCTGGAGTTGAAAACTTCGTTTTATTAAACCTCACAGGAACGTTTCGTATTTCGTTTGCATTTTAGAATAACTGAAGGTATTTTAGAATAATATTACTGTCTGTGCATCAATGATATAAGTAGTCCAGTTTTCAAGACTGAGAGGCCAGTCATACAGGAATGCCCTCGAGTCGTGCGTTTTACAAGCGATTTTTTTCCAGAAACCTTTCACGTACGCTGTCAAGTGAAAAACGTTTTTCGTTTTGTATACTTTATCATAAAAATTAAAATTTATGCTGATTATTTAAGTATTCAACTGACGAATCCATACAAGGTGCTCTGAAGGAGCTGAAAGATTTAAGTTACAAAAGTACGGTGAAATATTATGCAAGCTAAAAGTTACAGAAACTGCCCCGGTGTAAAAGACTGGCCTCCTGCCTGGGTTAAAAAGCATCTCCTGAGAATACTTTCAGCGACTACATGTGATACTGCAGTAAATATATTTGATTTGATGGTATGTTATGATTTTAGGCTGTCAAGCAAAGCACTGGGGCGTTTTCGACCATCCAGCGCTCATGGCAGTGAAAAGAGGGAGTTAGGAGTGAAATTGGACAACCAAGACAATGAGAACCGGACCATATGAGGTGCAAGAACCTAAATGTGCAACTGGTAGAATACGCCACAATCACACTAGAGGGGTTGGACAGCAAGACTGAAGGAAGTTAAGTAAAGGGCTAAAGAGTAGGCGCAGCTAGGAGCCAAAAGAATGCTGCATATACCCTCCAGTAACATCTACAGTACACCACGTGGGGTGCACTGACGGCACTAACCCCCTATAGAGGTAAAGATGTTTCAAAAATTACATCACAAGGATTCTCGGATTTCATGCATTACGTAGTTCTGAAATATTTCTGACTTTACACTTATTCTTTTATGCATTGCCGCCTAAAGCAGTCTTATATTATCATATTAATATAATATAAAAGAGGGGACTTGCATTTTTAGTTTGTACAATTTTGCGGACCACCTGATCCCACTTTCACTAAAAAAAAATATCAGCAAGGCCCACAATGCCCCGGTCAGTTTCTGCTTTTCAACTACACCTTGGCTGAGGGATTCAGTCCCCAATATCCATACTCCTCCTTTACAAAACCATTATATTAAGCCCATTAACTGTGTGCAGAGGTTATGAAATGTGCAGCAGAAACTTACAATGTTTTCTTTTCTCTAATACATCTTTCCCTATTACTGTCACCAATTATAGTGTTAGTCTTAGTTAATTACCATAAACGGTCCTCATACATATCATGAGTGAGAAATTTAAAAGTATTTGGCCAAACCACCTGCCAATTGTGGAGATCATTACTTGTTAGTATCTTAAGGGGATGGTTAATTTGGAAAGAAGTTAATAAAACTGCCGCAGGACTTATCTTGATGCTATGATAATATCATAAGTTTCCAGATGGTTATTTAATACTACCATGCTAGTTAAATAATGCCCTAGATAAGAAGGTGTCCTAATCCTGAGTTGACTTGAAATTAATTAACCTGCAATCTTCCTGATGTTTGACCTACGGCTCTGTTACAGTTGTGGCCTAGGACAATGGTTCCTAAACTGGCCCTGGGGGTCCAGTAGAAGGCCCCGAGGGGTTCCACAACTTAACAACAAAATTAATATCTTTTCAACTCCAAAACAAAATTGTGGCTGTTTTCACCAGTTTGAGTGTATTGAATTTAAAGCAATAAAAGAATACTGAAAAATATTTATATATTTACATATACTTACTTTATTCAGGAATATGCATATATTAAATGTACCATGTTGTACTGGGTACCCCACTTTAGTAATCAGTGACAACTTTTGATTGGCTGGGGTCCTCAGCTGGGATTCATCATATCTGGGGGTCCCTTGTATGGTTAAGTTTGGGAACCACTGGCCTAGGACACCAACGTCTGTTTATAACAAGAAATGAATCTGCATTTTATCTTAAGGATATCAAGGACCACCATTTCTCAAAGAAAACTTAAGAAAAAAAAAAATCTGATACTATGACAGAACTGAATGAAGGAATGCTTTACAAAGTATAAATCAAATATTTTGGGTGTGTATAATGAACTAGTGTATTGACATGTTAAACATTAGCACAAGCCCTAACAGCTTCTGCCCTACTCATATGTGTAGGCTACCACATTGGATGATTTTAGATAAAATTAATTAAACCCATAAAATGCACCTTACTAGTATAACTCTCTGGCATAAAATGTTCAAGACATAAGTTCCATTTTGTTGTGATAACCATTACAATATTTACCAAGTTCTAATGTTTAAAAAAAAAAGTGTGGATACCCATACAAACAAAGCTTAAAATTTATAATCTCGGCCATACCTAGACTATAAACACCATAAACCCAATATATCACTTGCCAAAAATATGAAGCACATAAGTTGGCTGCTTGGTTATTTTGAGTTGTTTGCATATTTGACGATCACTGTTGAAGCAAACAACATATATTTGTGGTTGAATAACATGGTGTCTAACATTACTAAGCGCTGTATTACAATAGGAAATTGAGATTTAAGGGGGAAAAAATTGTGAATGAATAAAGCCAATAGCAATACTAAAGAATAATAAAACAAGCATATAAGGACCTGGTAACCTAAGTTATTTTAAAGAATAAACTATGGAGAGAGAAAAGGATAGATGTTCTAGCCTCCTCAGAAGCTCAAACTTTCAGGGTGTCTTGGTCAGACCGAGCCCCTGACACAGCACCAGTCTTAGAAGGAAGTTTCTTAGAGCTGGTGGTATGGGTGTGTACCAAAGTACTCGCACCCTTGGCTCCTAAAACGCTAGGCCTAATCAAGGTCTGTGGACCGATTCCTCCACCTGAAGGTGAGGGAGAACCAACAAAAGAACCTTCTGCCTCCCCTGTAGAGGAAGGAAGACCCTCATAAGTCTCAAGGCGAGACATCTTGGGATACGAGACTTTTCAGGGGGTGGAGAGGAAACCTTTGTCTTTCTCGACAGAGAGGCTCAAGGAGAAGAATGGGAGGAGCAGCAGACTACAACGATGATGATGAAGAGAAAAACAATGAAGATGACAACAATGATACCTTATGAAACTTCTTCTTCCCCTCTTTCTTCGTCGCCTTCTTCAGGATGGCAGTCAGGTTCTCCATCCAGGCAGGAGCAGCATGCATGACAGGTACATCAAGACCAAAATGTAAAACATTACTCCAAACAAGGAAGATGATATAATAAGAGCTTCACACACAAACATTTGAAAACATTTCTGCAAGATGAAAATTTTTTATGCAACAAAGGAACCAAAATCACAAATGTACTTCTCAAAGGTAAATTTTTTATCAAAAGTTACACTTGCTTTAAGAGAGTCACTGACACCTAAAATCATATCAACCAAAGATGCTAAGGCAAAAGTATTTTCTGTCGTCTAACTATCATATTTTGAGTTTTAGAAGGGTTAAGCTTCATGCCCCAAAACCAACTCCACTTATGAAATGTACCAGATCTCTATTTGAGGATTCTGCAACCACAGACCTAAAGCTCAGAAACGGAACAATAGATAGGGGAGTAGTACCACTGTCATAAGCAAGCAGTTATTCTCCAGACCTTGCCACTTTCCAGAAGTTCAACTATAAAATCTGTCCATTTAACAACTAAGAAACAGCAAGGCTTAAAAGGTGTAAAATGAGGAAAACTTTGCAGTTGCACTGTGAAACAACTGTTAGGAGAGGGTGCTAATAGGAAAGAAAGAGTTTGCAGCTAGGGGTCAAAAGGATGCTGCAAAGAACCTTAAGTAATGCCTACAGTGCAGCACATGATGTGCACTGACGGCACTTAAACCCTACAGAGGGAAAAGATAAAGTCTGAAATTGAGTAAAATTTGCAGAAAAATCAAAATCAAAGTCTTCTCACACTGTAAAATATCTTTAAGAGGATAATTTAATTTTCTTATTGGTGACATTTTTCTGAACTGACCAATCAGTTGGTTTTTTCCAACTGTCCAGTGTAGAATGACTGGAATGTGAAATCTTGTCATAGAAGTAAAGAAAAAGCTACTATTTAGAGATGTGAAGGTTTTGTAAACAAAACAAAATACCTAGAAGGAAAATTAATTTACATGTAGCATGATTTTCAGATAATCTGGATGTGATTTTCCTGGAAAAGAAAAACTGTTGTCTGGATGAGTGTGTACGTGAAGGTTCAAGAAATGACGATGGTTTAAGAATTAAATGATCTGAAAGTGAAACAGTGTGTTCTGACAGTTCTCTTTTTACACTCTCAAAGTCTAACAATTATGGGAGACCACAGTGGGAAAAAAAAAGTCTTATGGTCAGCTGAAGTTTGAGGGCATTAGAGGGGAAGAGGTAGAAAGAAAATAAACAGCCATGTATGTAATGAAGTAAATGAAATTTCTCTTAATTTATGGTGCTCTAAGTCTGGTCAGGATAGGGGAATGGGGGGTTCTAGTTTTGCATTCCTGTAGGACATTGCATCTCAAGTTAGATTAGGTTGGCATATCTTATAGCCCTTTACTTCACTTTTATGCCCCATAGGTTGGTTTAGGTTAAGTTGGGTGGTATTCACTTCCCACACAGGTTGGATCAGGTACCCTTGGCTAAGTTTAGGAAGGTTAGGGTAGCATATACCCCAGTACTTTATTTGTTCATGTATTCCCACAACCACAAACTCTAGTTTCCTGCTGTGGATCCTTCATGGAGTGTGTAATTGGTATCTATCTATTTATAAAGGGAAATGTCAAATTTGTCAAAATCACTTAAAAAACTAGAAAAATTATATTTTACATTCTTACTTGATTATAGTATTTAAAACAATGGTATTATATTACTATATAATAGCAGGCCACAATATTGGAATTTTATGTTTTCCCCTTGATTCTCCTCAATACATTAAAAAATTATCACAAATTTACTGTTAAAGTACCAACATATTTATTTACTGATGAATGTTGTTCCCCACTTGGACTGATGTTATTGTTTCGATAATCAAATGCCTGGGGCTCCCGACCAGATTATGTTTGTCCTTGTGTATTTTGGCAAGCATGTTAGGACATCTTTTGTTATTTACATCAATATGTGGGTATGTGAACAATACCAAAGCCTATTAAGTTCCTTGGTTTTAAATTCTACTAGTTTTAGTAATAATGGATCCTTCTTATACCTACCCTACACTTATGATGACCACAGTGAGACACCTGGGTATTTGGGTAGGAGTAAATACAAAAAGTGAAATACAAAGGGGCATTTTAACATCCCACTGACACTTCTGCAAGTTCTGATTGGTTTACTGAAGGTTTTAAAAGACATCACGCTCTAGGTATATAAGGACATGGTAACCTAAGTTAGTTTAGTCAAGGGACAGGTAAGGATCCAGAGTCTTAGCACTGGTGAGGTTAGGATGGGGCCTAGTGTGATAAAGCCCCAGCTAAGTAAGGACCCAGTAGCCTAAACTATGTTAGGTTAGGAGTGGTTTGTTCGGACACAGCCCTTCTATTGTAATTCAAAGGGCCATACCTAGGTTAGGTGGGAGATCCAGGGAGAGGAGCCCCCTTGATCAGGTTAAGATCCTGTATCTTAGGTTAGATTAAATGTGGTTAGGTTAGGTATACATACTATTTTCATTTGTAGTACCCTACATTAGGTTAGGTGGTGCAGGACTAGCAGTTAAGGACCCAGTGCCCCAGGTTATGTTTGTGTGCATACTGCAACTTCAACTGTTTTGTGGTTTCCTCCACCCAAAAAACCCAGTTCCTACTCTTGTCCCCTCCAAATAGCAGAATGTAAGAGGGCTCAAATTCCAACACAGTTCATTAGAAACGTTTAAAGCACACATTAAAACACGAAAAGGCTAGAATATTATTATGGTTTAAAGCAGAAATTTACCATATCAACTTCAACCAATAGTAGAATTGGGGCAAATATTTTCTCACACATAGCCCACCTAATGACTAAATATCAGCCTCAATCCATTCATAGCCCATTGGAAAAATGAACTCGGCCCTAACTTTGAACAAGAATAATAATATCATACGAGCTCATTTCGAGAGTTTCGTGCTTGGTCTACCAGGGTACCTCATAAACCTAAAAGCTATAAGAACTGGTTTAACCGAAACTCGAGTTTTAGCAAAGACCTAGGCCTACAAGGACGATGCACATTTGCTGGCTGGATATGACAACGACCAAAATTATATATTTTGTTCCCATAGGCCTAGTGAATTAAGCTAACTAAATTGAATGGTGAGGTACTTCAGTCTCAGTCTCCACCATAGGTTTCAACATTAGTATACAACGGAAATGGAAAGTGAAGTTAAAAACAAAACTTACATTGAGCATGTTGCCGATGACGACAGAGTACCTATTCGGTATTTTCTACAGAATCAGTCCCCACGGACTGCAAGGAACGTAGCCGCGGATACGACCTCTACTAGGGATTGGGGCGTCCAATGTATTTGCAGTGTTTAGTACTGGCCCCGGGGGGTTAATTACAGTCGTCCGAATAAATATTACTTAAAATTCTTGATCAGTAGGTAAAACTGCATAGAAAAACCGCAACTGCCATAGTCTAGGAGCAGCGGTTAAGTACCCTAGATCTACCGCCTATTCTAGTAATGCGCTTCCATTTTATTTGAACTAAAACCTTCTCAATGTCCCGCCGCACTTCATTGAAATGTCACCAGAAACATGGTTTCAGTATCTATCAACAGCCTAATACACGGACAAAACAATAAAAACTACAGACATACTGCGCACATGGAGAACCCGGGAGTTGTAACACAACTGAAGTCCTGAACGTCGCCGGCTCGCCGCGGCGCGACGGTTGTTCCCGAAATTATGAGGAGTGAGGACAGGTGGTTTAATATACTATGTACAATTCATAAATCACGAACGAGTTTACTCCTATAACTTTGACTGAAACACGACAATCTTTAATATACAAAAACATCAAATAATTTACTTAGAGTATATTATTTCTCTGGGCATCGTATTAATATAAAAATCTCCGTATTCTCTTCAACGATTTTCCCACAATTATTACGTGTTGACTCTCCTGAATTCATGAATACCACACTACAGAAGATGAAGATAATAGGCAGCGTATTGCAATAATCTGCTCATATTTTCTATATTTTTATTATAAATAAATAAATTAGTTGAAGCCAATTTACGTAAAGAGTGACATATGCAAGAATTTCCTAACAACCTCTTTGT
>NC_087200.1:164437963-164455463 GCF_015104395.2 Macrobrachium nipponense
TAGGTCCCGTTGCTATGTAACCAATTGGTTCTAGTCATGTAAAAATATCTAATCCTTAGGGCCAGCCCTAGGAGAGCTGTTAATCAGCTCAGTAGTCAGGCAAAACTAAAATATACTTAATTAATCAATCACAAGATGACCCTGTAGGCACCCTGCTGAGGCCCTCTAGGAAGACACCACCAGAAGTGTCAAATGAAGACTGACCACAAGGGCCAACCTCTGACACGTGGTCACCAGAAACAGACAAGGGACAAGCTGTATATCCCTCCCCTTGCTACCTCTACACTGGTGACCCCAAAAATGACCAACACTGCCTACACTGCCAGCATCAGCCCATCCAGCAACAATGCCAGGGCAGTAAGCATCCGCCTATAGCCTGTCCTGACCCACAACCCAGAGACCTGGTTCTTCAGAGTGGACACCACCTTCAGGTCTAAGAAGATCTCCTCATCCTGCAAAGCAGACACAGTCCTTGAGTTCCTGCCAGATGACGTTTTTGAGCAAACTGCAGAAAGGCTTGCCAACCAACAGACCACTGTCACCTACTAAGCAATGAAGGATCAACTAAAGTCATCCTTCAGCATGCTGTCCGCCCTCAGAGCTAGGATGTTCCTAGACAATGTAGGAGCAGCAGTAGGAGACCAGTGGCATTTGAATGTCTACAAGCAACTTTGGTGGCTAGTAACGATCCCCGCCACAGACAGCTGCCTAAGACTATGTTGGACCTTGTGAGAAAGATCCTACCCACAAAATTACCCTGCCAAACAGTCATAGCCATTCCCAATGTATTGATCATACCACTTGATGAGCCCCAATACACAGCTTCCGAAGATTCAGGAGGGAAACCAAACTGAAGAACAAGCCCAAAAGAGAAGAACGCCCCAAGTTTAAATGCTTCATACTGAACCTCCGTGAAGCCCAAAAATGCAAAAGCAGCTGGTGCATGTGAAAATCATGCAAGGAAGCCATTACCAACAAAACAATTAACAGTCAGCACTGGGCAGATTAAGAGGCAACAATTCTGCCTATTGATGTGTTTTTTCCAGGCTCCATGTGTTTCTTCATCATTGACAAGAGATCAAGCATGGAGTTCCTCGTTGACACTGGCGCATGTAAATCGTTCATGCCAGCCAACCCACATGAACACTTCATTCCCATCCCCTTGCACTCTCCAGGTGTCTACTGCCAGTGGGGTGCCGCTAAAACTATACAGGAAATGGACCACGAATATGTCGTTTGGGAGCAAGAAGTACAACTGGACGCAGCAGCCACAACACTAAAAGACCACAACATACTGGTGGACATACCAACACAGCCGCTGATCTCACGATCCACTCCATTGCTCCCAAAGATTCTACAGAAGTTTCAAGAGATACTCAAGGATGACCTGCAGCACGACCTGACCAAACCCACACAGCAACATGTCCAGCATCACATAGTCCACTAAGGGTCACCGAGTCCACTCCTGCTTCAGATTGTCCAAGACAAGCTTGCCTATGCCAAACAAGCTTTCCAGGATATGGAACAGGCAGGAATATGCCAAAAAGTCTCCCGCCCATGGGCTTCTCCCCTCCACATGGTACCAAAATTTGATGATACATGACAACCATGTGGCAACTACTATTAACTTAACATTAAAACAGTACCTGACAGGTACCCAATGCTGAACACCGCCGACATTACAAACCAGATGACGGGCACCAAAATATTCACGAACATTGACCTGATGAAGGGATGCGACCTTCCAATGTCTCATCGACAAAATCCTGGGTGACCTACCCTTCTGCTTCATCTACGTTGATGGCATTCTGATATTTAGCCCCAACCTTAAACAATACATGAAAAACGTCAAATGGGTCCTACAGACGTTTAAAGAAAATCAACTCATAGTCTGGGAGGACAATTCCTCTGCCACCAAATCAGCCACAACGGTGTCAAGCCCCTCCTGGTGGAAGTCCAAGCAATCGCTGACTTTCCGAAGCCGACAGCAATCAAAGCAGTTCAGGAATTCATGGGAATGATCAACTATTACCATTCATTCACTCCCAACCTTGCTGAAGTAATGATAGTTTGAAAAGGAAATCTATCTGGCACTTCTCAAACATGCTAGACAAATGACAATTCATGGTGCAGACAGGCCACCACCAATCCCTGGTACACGCCTTCAACAAAAGCAGAGATGGGTGGTCGGTGAGATAGAAGCAGCACCTATTGTTGAAAACCAAACACTCTTGCAGCATCAGATACTTGAGGGGCTCCTCCAACAGCATAGCACACGTCCTTTCCCAAAACTTCCTTAACACCATCCAGATTGGGATATCATATCCCGAAATAGCATCAGAGCAAAAGGATGACATGGACCTGCAGCAACTTTGGCGGGAGAACACTGTTCTGACACAGAGTGACTAGGCATCGACAACAGAGAGACAACAATTGCCTGCGAGACAAGTACCGGATGCCCTCACCCATACTTACTGTTGGGGTTGAGAAAGACAGCTTTCAACTTCACCCATAATCTATTCCGCCCGTCAGGTCGATCCACCACCCAAATCCTATCAGAGAGGTATATCTGGTGGGCAAGAGAATGCCTCCCCTGTCAAACGGCAAAAGTAACGAGGCACACAGAAATGGGGATAGGAGAGTTCCAGACAACACAGCGAAGACTGGCCCACATCTATGTTGACACTGTTGAACACCTATCGCCCTCTGAAGGGTTCAGATACCTCTTTACAATAATCAATCAGAACACCAGATGGCCTGTAGTAACACCTGTCAAGCAACATACAGGACGAAAATACAGCACATGACAGCATACAACCCAGAAGCAAATGGTATGATAGAGCAGTTCCACCAATCTTTGAAAGCAGCACTAACAGGAAAATGCCAAGAATTACCATGGATCTTATTGGGTCTAAGAACCTCCCCACATGCAGCATTCAATGCATCGGTGGCAGAAGCACCTACGGACAGTCCTTGGCAATTCCAGCAAGCATTTTTCAAGAACCATCAGACCCAACCAACAACAACCACCCCCCCAACGTCCATAGAGCATTCACTCAAAGAACACCAGAGAAAACGACATATGACAGCCTGAAAAGTATATGTCCCAAAAGAACTTGGTCAGGCGAGCCACACATTCATCAGAGTAGACGTCCGTCTGCTTCCCCATCACCTGCCTACTTGGGCTCCCATAAAACCTTGCAGCTAACAAACAAAGTCTACCAAATGTAAGTGGATGGAAGAACAACCTGGGTATAGATCAACAGGCTTCACCCAGCATACCTGCAAGAATTCGGGGCTATCACCTGAGCCTCCTCTTTAGAGTAGAGGAGAGCATCTTGGGACCCATTTAGGGGCCCTCCAGGCAGACACCACCAGAAACGTCAAACAAAAACCGACCACGAGGGCCAACCTCTGACAAGTCATTGCTAGAAACACAGACCAGGGACAAGCTGTATATCACTCACCTCACTGCCTCTACAACCGTACAGAGAGAATTTCATTATAAATATGTACACAACCGTAACCACAAATAATTACAAAAGAATATTAGCCTGTAATTGCAATAATAATTCATACTACCAATGTTGATAGCCTGAAACTGTTTTATTGAGAGACAAGATTAAATCTAAATTCAAAATGAAAGGGGGTAATATAAGTTAACAAAATAAGAGAAATTTTCAGATGCCAAAAAAAGGAAATAACAATATTTGTATACCAGGGAAAAATTAAATGTTTGTTATTTCTATAAGTATTTTCTACGCAATGATCAACGAACATTTTGATATGAACCATCGTCAAATGACCATAATCTTCATATCCTAATTTCCATCGAAAGACGAAAGTGAGTAAAAAATGAAAAGAGATCGATATTTCAAACGTCAATAAGGATTTATTTTGCCATGGGAATAACCTGTGAGGTTGAAGGAATGTTTTCCAAAAATTGCTCACCTTTCATTCTTCTGTTGCAAAATGAAAGTGACAGCAACTGCTATCTTGTTATTATCAAATTATTTAATCGTAGAGCAAATCTCTTATCGCAAACTAAAAGATTAAAATAAATAAATATACAAAAACAGTGCTGTAGAAAAAAACTATCAATATTAATAAATTAATAAAAACCACCATCGCGCAACTAAGAAATTTCTCTTGCAGTACTTTGACCAACTCTAACATGTCAGAATTCAAGAAGGAGAGAGTGAGGGGGGTTTTCGAAGTTTAATAAGAAAGTGGGGGATGTTGACTCTAAATACAGGAGAGATAATTCATGTTTCTAAAACTGGCAGCCAAGAGGTAAAATAAGCCAGTAAATTTCTTGCGCCAAGGGTAAAATTAATACTAATAATGGAGATAATCTGAGACTGTTCGGCCACTTTAGAAATAAACCACATTCATGAGTGGCAGGGCATAGCCCTCCATCAGGTAACGAGGCAAAACAAAAGGGAAATGTGAAATAATCCTTCGCCTAATCGAAATTTGCTAAGATACCAAGGAATTCAGATATGTAGAGCAGTGAATAATCCAAATTAAGGAGGAAACTCGAAAAAATATACATAAAAGCTTGAGACCCATATATATATAATATACCATGTAGTAAAGTGCAATACAAAAGCTACTATTACATAAGACCGTATATAAAATATAATGTAAAATTTTGGCTACCTATTGGAGAGAATATAAGTTAAAAATATACTTTAGCAAAATTTGAATAGTAAAGAGTAAGTGAATTAAAAAAAAAAAAAAAAAAGGACCACAGCTACAGGCATCTGATCATACATTCTGAAATACCATGATAAGAGTGTAAGTCTATAAAAGAAATTAAAAAAGTTCTTAAGCCTTACCCGAAGACTGCCACTAGAGAAAGACAGCATTCGCACGATATTTCACCATAGTCTCCTGTAACAAAAGTTCAAGCACCCCTAACCCGCCTGTAAGAAATTGAGTATGAAAGCAATAAGTCACTTTTTTCCAAGCAGGCTTTCATAAGATCCTCAGAATCCCCAAACAGACAGGTTAACATTCTTCCAAGAGTGACCAATTGATTGAATCTTTAGGGGGAGATGAAGAACCTCAGTATATTCTTTGCTTGCTTTGAATCTTAGATTCAGGCTTAAAAAGACGAATCCGTGTCTCAACCTAAGTTAATACTTTACCTTAGAAATCATCTGAATTAGCCTGGAAATGAATCACAAGTATCCTGGAAGTGTCCACTCTGGTCAGCTTCTACTCTGGTGTGTTAGCTTATGCCTGTCTCCAAGAAGCTTGCTCATCCCCATGTTAGTTAAAGTAGTATGCACCAAGTTCTTGGTATGCACTGCTAGCACCTACTATACCGGTGGTCTTAGATATCTATTTGACAATCAAATGTCTGTTATCCAAAACCGTTCATAGACATGGCATTTGCACACTCTTTGGTCTTCATGTTTATTGATTTCCCAACTAGGGGTCATTTTCGGTGCTAATTTCTTAACGGTGGCATAGGTTAGAATATTTTGACAAGTGTGTTGACGCTGCCGTCACAGATTTCCTTGGGGCCATACTCTTAATTTGCTGACACTGATAACAGTAGGAGTTACTTTTTTGTATTTTGATATTTACTTGAACTTGAACCTGGTAGATTAGAAAGTCTTATCTCGAATGTAATTAAACAAATAAACAGCGCTCTTAGGTACAATCTTATGAGTGGTTGTAGTCTGAAGTCATACCAGAAAGTTTACTTACTGCCCTTCTTAGAAAAGACTGAGAATTTTTGATTGACCTTCATGAACCATTTAAGTGCTAAGCTCTCAGCCATAAGAGAATCTCATGTCTAAAATTAAATCTTAAAAGTTTAATTAGTAAATCATGGCTATAATTCCATCAAAAAGTGGTTCCGGCTGGCATATTCCTGAAATGTAACCGATTACCGATCCTTCCCTGAAAAATTACGACACCATAACTTAAAAAAATAACCATAGAATCTTCTTGAAAATCATCTCATTATCTTTTCCACACCAAAATGACATGAACTATAAGTCTATGAACTAACCTAACCTAACTTTACAGAAAAAAAAAAGAATTTGCTTCCAGCTGCAAGTAACTATCGTTTAATAGAGACACTGTACGTGGAATCCTTTGGACACAAACCAAGCATAGTCACATAATGAAAAAAGTATGTAACTAAGACAAACGTATGTATCTAAAGAGACGCGAGGTAAACAAATCTCGGTTTAAATGACCTTGAATGAACACGATTCAAGAAGCAGTTCTTGATGAGTCATCCAGGCACGATGTACAAACATCGCAGGCGTCCCAGATGAAGGTGGGCAAAAACAAACCTCCTGACCCCTACAAATACAGAATATAACGATTCTAAGGTAAAATTTAAAAACAATTTGGCGTCTGGTGATAAAATAAAGATATTAGGAAGAAAAGAAGGAAAACTAACATATAAAAATATGTTTAAAATGTCGAAACAAAACATGAACCTTGTCGCAAAAATCTGATATTCACCTATGTTATGAAAAAGATGCAGGCAAGAGCAAAATTCGGCTATTTTTTTAGAACTGAAGCTGAAAACAATTCTATTTCGCTTACTTATGTTAATATAATCGTGAGCATTATTATTCTGCAGTTAATAAACTATTTCTCATACAAATTCCTTCTTATATCATGAATGCAAGAATAAAACACAACAAATAAAATTATTCTCATGTCCATGCTAATTTAAGCTTCGTTGTATCCAGATAAATATGCCGACTCACATGAAATACATTGCACATGAACACTTCTATGTATGTGTGTGCGAGTATGTACATATGAAGTGATCATGTGTAATGTATTTCATGTTAGTCTGTACATATTTACCTTTGAAGAGCTTTATTCAAAATTCGACAGAATTTTGAGTGGTATAATACGTCACTGGAAAAGGTTTATCCTTTTTTTATTATTCATTTTAACTAATAATTGGTTAACGTTTTAACTGAATCATATGATAAAAACACTCTAATGCTGCCCAATGAAGCCACACCCCACATGATGTCGTTCTCCATATGACGAAAACACTCCAATGCTGCTCAATGAAGCTACACCCCACATGATGTCTTTCTCCATTTGATAAAAACACTCCAATGCTGCCCAATGAAGCCACACCCCACATGAGGTCGTTCTCCATACGACGAAAACACTGCAATGCTGCTCAATGAAGTCACACCCCACATGATGTTGTTCTCCATACGAAGAAAACACTCCAATGCTGCTCAACGAAGCCACACCCCCACATGATGTCGCTCTCCATACGACAAAAACACTCCAATGCTGCTCAATGAAGTCACACCCCACATGATATTGTTCTCCATACAACGAAAACACTCCAGTGCTGCCCAATGAAGCCACACCCCACATGATGTCATTCTCCATATGATAAAAACACTCCAATTGTGCCCAATGAAGCCACACCCCACATAATGTTGTTCTCCATGCGACAAAAACACTCCAATGGTGCTCAATGTAGTAACACCCCACATGATGTCATTCTCCATACGACAAAAACACTCCAATGCTGCCCAATGAAGCCAAACCCCACGTGATGTCAATCTCCATACGATGAAAACCTTCCAATGCTGCTCAATGAAGTCACTCCCCACATGATGTCAATCTCCATACAACGAAAATACTCCAATGCTGCTCAATGAAGTCACACCCCACATTATTTTCTCTCGACAATGAAAACACGCTAATGCTGGCCAAAGACTGCTGACTGCCAACTTGAAGTCATACTCTGATGGCTTAACACCAAATAGCCAGGATTGGTTACTGCCTTTGATGACGTCTGGTGCTGTCTATGAGTACAATTTTCCTAAATGTATTTTGGGTAAATATATTGGATCCGCTAGGCAGCTTTTCAGAGTGAGGGCCGATTCCCACAGGGGGATAAGTTTTAGTACCGTGTGCTGATTGACTGATCCAGTATCTTCTAATATATGCAGCCATCATCTATGAAGATTTTAATGTTATTGGTTATACAAACAACCCAGAAGAACTGGTTATTCTTGAAACATTAAATATCAAACAACGAGTCCCCTCTCTGAACTGTCAAACAACCGATGTTCCCTTGTATTTGTCTTAACTCTCTGTCTTTCTTTGGAAAAAATTTGTGTTTTATTCTCAGTGTGCCCTTATCCTCTAGAATGGTAGGTTGGCCTCCAGTGTTTTTTAAGTGTGTCTGTATTTAAGTATGTTGTCTGATTTTATCTATTTCATTTCCAATTGTGCATCTGTGTTTGGGTGTGTTGTCTGTTCTTTACAATTATATCTTTTTGCCTTCTATTTTATGTTTTCTTTGCCCGCTTTTTAAAATAGTCTTGTATCTATCGCTTTTAATTAATCTATATTAATATATTGAATTTTATTGTTGTAGATCTCCCTGATGATGTAATGATGAATCATGAAACGTTGGAATAAATAGTTGTGTCATCTGCTTCTGCATTCCTGCCCTTGATCTGGATGCGGATGTGATGTGTGCTGAGTTCGCCTTTGCTCCCTGGAACTACTCAGAATTAAATATATAACAGTGATAGACGCCTAAAGAAGGAAAACATCGTCTTCGGGGATTTACGTGTAACAGAGTATCCAGACCTTTATTATGATTCAGTTTCCACGCTAACCTATTATTAGTTGAAATGAATAATAAAAAAAGGGATAATCGTTTTCCAATGACATATTATACCGCTCCAAACTCTGAAGAATATATTTTGAATAAAGCTCCTCAAAGGTAACTGAATAAAATAAAATCAATTGGCGCATAAACCAGATAAAAGTCAAATATAATTTCTACTATAGTTGAAGTTATTTTATGAATTATAAGTAATACCCAGGTAAATCACAGTAACAACATTACCAAAGCCACCAAGTCTACAACAAAGCATGATAATAATAATAATAATAATAATAATAATAATAATAATAATAATAATAATAATAATAATAATAATAATAATAGTGGTGAAAAAGATGTTATAACACCCTGAACATAAATGAAAAAAAAGGCTAACTGCCAGTCTATAAAATAGTAGAACCAATTTTAGCGAAGCTTGGTTGGAGTCAATATATTCAAGATATAACGGTCGGTTGCAAAAAGAAAGAAAGAAAAAAAACGAGAATTAAGCTTTACTGTTCTCCTGTATCACAGCTACATTATATCCGATCGATGCGCATAAATCAAGAGGCCAAGGAGGTTATAATAAATGAAGACGAAGCGGACACAATATATTAATTCATACCTCCATTTACCTACGAATTAACTGCGGGGAGACACCGGAATGGACAATCTCAGATCACGCCATAACAATTCTCGGTAGCGTGCGGCGGTGGAGTAAAGTTATGGCCTTCATATATTTTATAAATTACCACAAAATCCTTCACATAAAAATATACGGTTGAAGGAACGGCCCGGCGTTAAATCCTCTTAATGTTTCGACTGTAGTGAAGTCTGATCGCTAAAGTTGGAAAAAGGGAGCCCATCAATTCTCATTTCAAAGACAACACAGTAAATTGTCACGAGTTTTACGGCGTCTTTATTTAATCATAGCGCTCGATGGCCATTTACTCTTTTTTTTTTTTTTTTTATGGAGCGTCCTCCTCTCAAATAAATACGCGGAGGAAACACAAAGGGAAAGACATTACGGTAAGCCATTTCTAACTCAGAATGTGGAGCAAAATTATCCAAAACAACAACGAAGTCACCCAGACATTTTGAGTAATTTGACAACAACGTGAAGACTATCATCGAATCAAAGTCTTTGCAAAAAAAAAAAAAGTTTAACTTTTTGACTGAAGCCAAATCCGAAAGAAGTTGCTAAAAAAAAGTGACAAAAACTGAGTACGACAAGTATGCGAGGAAGATCAATGGAATATAACCTTATCGTCTTCTTTCTCGCCCTTTAACAATAGACACAAAGAATAAGGGGAAGAAAGGAAGAACAATGGAAAATAAATACCTTTTGGCTTTATTGATAATCTTTAACTGCGTGACGCCGTGAAACAGCCGAGTCGTAAATTCCTCCACTAATGGACTTGAATATTATGATGTAGACTATATTCAATGCACCAGGCTTTATTGCTTGATAAACAACGCCAAGCCTCTAAGGGATCAGTTCTATAAGCGTCTTTATTCTCCTAAATGGATTCATGCAGAATACTTCCTGGTTGTTTTTGACAGGAACATATTCTCCTTCGATATTAGCAAATAATGAGAGCGGACATTATTCCATTTGAAGGTCACCCTCAGGTCGAACTCTGTCTGCCTATTTTGGTGGTCTTTTTTCTTAAGTCGGCGTAAAATCTAAATGAACTCGATAATATTTACAGCCCCTGTTATCTGATAAGACGTTTACTTGGAGAATTTGACTGTTAATCAACCTCTCCAAAACAAATTTTGTAGGGTCAAGTTCAGCGTCCCAACAGCCACTGCAGGAAACACTGGATTAACACTTGAAAGGAAAGTGACATCAGCCGAGAAGGTTATCACTTCCAATATCCCTCAAAGATGATTTTTCTTTCAAAATAGGTCAGATGGCTTTGAAGAGAGATAAACCAATGTTATTAATGTCTTCCTAGATACACTCATTTCCAAATTCTTGCCGGCAATGACATTATTTTTAAAATACTCAATCCTCAAATAACGAACGGGCGCAAATGTCATACTTTTGTAGGGCAGCACGATTTTAGATAATTGAAAAGATAAGCATACGATACCACATCAAACGACCATAAACAAAATACATCAAGACCAACAAGTACGATCAATCTTTGATATATCAAAAACTAATTATCCTCAACATTTACGGTAAAAAAAAAACATACAAATTGGTTAGCTATAAAGAACGTTACTTTAAATAAAATCCCAGCTTATTATGTGGACCGTTTTACACAGCAAGAATAAAATTATTTCTTTATTACTATTTTAGGGTACAATCCTAAAAGTTAATGCTGAGTAAACACACATTTCCGTAGCATCATAGTCTACATTGCCCTACAAGGATCACCCACCTAGAATAACAGTATAGCAATAACTGATTATCGTAACAAACGTTTTTAAATAATTACATTACCATAACCATAGCCTGTTATGTAGCACTTTTGCATGTGTGCACTACGTTTTCCAGCTTAAAATATTGCACCCTTATATTACATTAACCACGCCGATATACAGTGGCACAGTCAACGAGCAAACACTATTTGGTAATAACAGACTGCGTGACAGAAAGAGCATACTTGGATAATAGAGGCGCAAAGGCTTTCAACACATTTTCACTTTTAGAAACCGATAAAATCGCAGCACTTGCGTTTTTCCTAAACAGGACATTTTCGGTATACGAGGTTTATCGGTTGGAAGTCTACCTTATATCACATTAGCACGATCGATACACAAACTGCCCTGTAGGAGGGTAGAGCCTTCAGAGCACCTCGTGTGGTGCACTGTAGGCATTACTTAAGGTTCTTTGAAGCGTGCCTTCGGCCCCTAGCTGCAACCACTTTCGTTCCTTTTACTGTACCTCCTTCCATATTTTCTTTCTTCATCTTACTTTCCACCCTCTCCTAACACTTGATTCACAGTGCAACTATGAGGTTTTCCCCCTGTTACACCTATCAAACCTTTTACTGTCAATTTCCATTTCAGCGATGAATGGCCTCATAGGTCCCAGTGCTTGGCCTTTGGCCTAAATTCTATGTTCAATTCAATTCGATACACAAACTGCGAATACAACAAAGCCGATAATTAAAACAAAAAATATCCAAGATCTGTCTTAAAGCGATCATCAACGTCACTAGGAATCCTAAATTGAAAAACAAACGAAAAAAATTGATTGCTATATAACAAATACAAGTCTGCGAATGACTAAAATACTGTCGTGCCCTCGTTCCCCAGAGCGCATATCACTCTTGCACCTAAAATTCATTTCCACCGACACAATTATTCCATCGGAGACTTGTAACGTCATCGATAAGAACGCTGAACAATGCACGACTCGATGAGGATGCGAATGGCGACACTTCTCCTCCTAAGTGTTCGACGTTATAACGATTGACAGAAATATTTTTATTGGTTCGTTAACTTCCTGAAGCATTCGTCGAAACCTTATGCGAAATATGAGCGTAAAATTGATATAGCGTTATGACGATGAAAAGAGCACAGGAAAGCATTCAGATTATCATTCCTGCTATGTGGTTTGAATGCTGTTGCCTCATCTATTCAGTTTCCAATGAATTTATCAAATTAAATGAACGAGCCAATAACCCGGTAAACGAAATTTCGAATGATTTCATTCCAGTTTGGCAGTTAATTGGTGAATTGAAATCCAGGAGTGAATAAGATCAAACAAATCAGCCAGAGAATTCGAATATATCAATCAACTAATTTGCATCACACAACAGAACAAAAGTAATAGGAACTGATATCCAGGAGAAAGAACATTAAGAAGCATCACACAAGATACCTGATACAGCACCATTCAGAAAGCAGAGAAGATTTTGGACTATAAACTTTACACCTTATGGATATCTTGACAAATCGTAAACATACCTTACCAATTTCGAGGTGTTATTCTAAAATCAAGTGCACTGACAAAATAACTACTAAACATTCTCATTAGCATCGGTTATTTTTACAGTAATTTACAACGGGAAGAATTTGTTCGATATTCACAATTGCTGTAATTGTCGGCAACAAATCTACAATTTGAGAAGGAATGAAATTAAAACAACACCAAATGCTCTCATTTAAGTAACTACCGGATTGGTCCTATCACTGTCATATTTTCATTTACACTTTGGCTTCCTGCCCTTTTCGATATAAGAGCACTTCTGTGTTGCGAAATGTTTAATCCTTTCATAAGCAAACAAGTAGTGGCATCAAAAATCCTTTCCACATTCATACATATTTAATCAATTTCCATAGGAATCCGAACTTCTTAATTCTCTTATATCACCAACACACTCGGCTGGCAAGTTTATTAGCCATATAAATACAGCCGGCGAAAGTATTTCCTCTTTGGGTATACCAAATGCGCTTTTTGTTTGTGAATGAGTTCTCCAATTAAAGTTTGATCCTTCAGAAACAAGCGCACATTCCAGTCATCAAGAGTCTTATCGATGCGAGCACTGGAGCAGTGGACAATTTCGTCATCATTTACCGGAAGTGACTGATATCCCTTGCTTCCCAAAAACAAACTTGAGTTTCACTGAGCTCTACCTGACATCATTTTCTGATCCGTTGCCAAAGATCAGGAATTTTTAAAATCTAGTTTCAAAAGCATTATACTCGCGCAGAGGTTCCAATTCTTGCATGCCTTTGGCCTGTCCTTTTAAAATCTTACTGAATTGGTATGTGGCTTTTTCAAGACAAAGCCAAGAGGGAACGTCCTGTAGATTCAGACTGGGTAATACTGCGTCAAAGTCTTGGACAATGATAAAGGATGACAACTATACTCTGTTTTTTTCCATCTGTCCACCCGCCTGTGGTGTTTGCGTATAATAACACTGCGTCCCGGGCTTTAGATAGTTACATTCAGCTTACATTCCACATTTATAATAATATCCTATTTCGCATATTAACGGTGTAATTATTAAAACACTTTTCAGTTGCAAATGTACACCCAGATATCCTTTTATTTACCTTAAACTTACACAGCGTAACTATTTAAAGCCTGGAACGCAGTGTTACCATGCGAAAACACCACAGGCGGATGGACAAATGGAAAAAAACAGAGTATAGGCAACACACGACATAACTTGGCTTACAGAGAGACTCAGTGAGAAGGGAAGGTTCAATCTCTAAACAAAATTCTAATGAAGTTGCAGGTGGGATAGAACAGAGGTTGTTGTCTTCCTGGGTCGTAGGGACATACGTGTATAAGTAGTACCAGATGGAAATAGAAGAATAAAGTATTAACGAGAAAAATGAAGGTCAGATCCATATGCCATTTTCCTGACAGATAAACGTCCTTTGCGTTTTCGTTTTCTGTAAAAGAAAACTGAGATGGATATTTGTTTGTCCCTCAGCCCTCAGAACTTAAAAACTACTAAGGGTAGAGTGCTGCAAAATGGTATGTTGATCATCCACCCTCCAATCATCAAACATAATAAAGTGCAGCCCTCTAGCCTCAGAAGTTTTATTTTATTTAACGTTAAAGTTAGGCATGATCCCACGTCTGGTACCAGTATAGGTGTCAACAACACAGGCCACCACCGGGCAGTGGGTGAACGTTTCATAGGCAGCGACTGAGATTTTCATGGGTCGTAGCTGATATTGTATTAAGCATTATACGCTGTACAGGAAACTCGACTGCACCGAGGAAACTCCGTCGCATTTTTCACTTGTTCTTTCGAAGTTGAACTCTGAAAATTACAAATAACCAGCAAAGACCTTTCATCGGCGTTGAACTGACCTCATTTCGCCTGTTTATTGCAGCATTTCTCGGTTGAATGATGTTTCTCTGCGCTTACAAATTGACTAAGGTAATGGGGAGGATGGGGCACAAACCTCGAGGATAAAAGAAAACGGCAACGACATTTGACAGCAACAGCTTCCGACAAAGGGAAAACTCAAAGCATTTGATTACGTAAAGCTTTAGCATTCGCTACAAATTTGTCAGCACATGAAAGCTCTCAGTGAATCACGGGTCAAGTCACATGACGGGAGACAGGAAAATAAAAATCTGATGTGACGACGACTTGTGTCAAATTCATGTGATTTACTGGCAAGAATAATGTCTCATACGCGCGTCCATTACTCCTCACCACAAAGGTTAACCTGGGCGAAAGGATTTCCTTTGTCGTTCCCAAACTTTATGAAAACGATCGTTCAAAGTCAGTATTGCTAAATCACCCTTGCCAACAAATATATGTCTTTGTAGAGACAAGATTACATAAAATCATAATCTCATGCAAAGGCGCAAAAGTTTTATGACTTCATGAAAGGCAATTTTAGACTTATAATAGCAATCTACCAAGGAAGGAATGCACTTAGTGGCAAAATGTTGCAAGCTCAGTTTTATAATGTCACAATGGAAAAGTTACAGCGTATTCACAGGTTTTTACTGAATATACAATAAAGAAATTAGTACAAACGCACACACATTCTTTAGATACCTAGATATATGTTTTGGGCAAATACATTAATACATGCAAGGCATTATACTTAGGGATTATATATATATATATATATATATATATATATATATATATATATATATATATATATATATATAAAGGTTTTTGCCACGAAGGAAAAAATGAAAAAGCGAGATAGCCGAGTACTAAAGGGTCTGAACAGGACCGAACGTACTCGGCGATCTCGCTTTTCCTTTTTTCCTTCGTGGCAAAAACCTTTATTTATACATAGCATCACGTTTTATATACTTCGTGATCAAGTTATTCATATATATATATATATATATATATATATATATATATATATATATATATATATATATATATATATACGCTATAAAACCACGAATACATAAAACATATATACGAAAGACTAAAAAAATTTTTTAAGTGAATTTTGTGGCTTCGTGTACCAAACGTATCAAAAAATTTAAAGAATATTTTGACGTCTGAATGACCAAGTTGAACAAAGTTCAGTGTACGGTTGATATTCCAATTTATGCAATGTAAAAAGCATGTAAAAAGTATCCGAGCATATAAACTGAACACATATAAAAGACATACGCAGACGTATACATAACATTCAGCAACCAATGTATCTGAGTCAGAATGTATGTTTCACATATTATATTCAGTTTTTTTTTCTTTTAATGTTCATAAGCATAATGAACAATACAATAAGAGCTAAAGTAACATTCGTACAACACAGAACGCGTATGCTTCTTACTGCAGTGAGTTGAGGCGCACGTATGATATATAGAGACATCACAAACAATTTCAATTGGGACAACATAATGTCGTAAGATCCTTAATTGAGTTCTCAGGGCGATGCGATCGTTACAAAATAACAACCTCCGTGGCAATTTCCTTTTGGTAACCTCAAGTAATGAGATGTTGCCGAGTACCCCTCTATTACAATACATTGACCTATATCAAGCATTCCATCAGCGGCCATCTGCCTTTTCGGTTTCAGACCTATTGTTCATAATATTGTGGAAAAAAAAAATGAATGAGAGTACACGCAAATGTTTGTGAATCTAGGCGGGGTTGAGTGCGTGTGCATCAGCATATATACGAGTGCATTTACATGTCTTTTATATCTGCATGAATATTTATTTGTATTAGTGTACTATGTATATATTCATGTGCATATTATCCACACGTTCTATCATAGTATGTCACTATTTATACAAAACGATGTTTTTTAAAATTCAAAATACTCAGAACCAAATAGGTCTATTACTATCGAAATCACTGTAACCTACATAAGCTCAAACCTAAAGGGATATATATATACAGACAAACGCACCTACCCTAACCAGGATTCGAATCTATGCCTTATCGAGGTTTGTATTGCACTCCTCTACTCAACAAGAATTTTTTGGATGTGGGTAAAAAAAAAAAAAAAAAAAAAAAAAACCTTCGTTATTTCCTAACTTAGTTTAGATCCACTACAGGACGAGTGGTTAATAAAATTAGCAAAGACACATTAAACTTTACATAAATGTATGTATACTACACACCCCACCTCAGAAGTAGAACCATGGTCCCCTTGTATGTATATATATACATATATATATATATATATATATATATATATATATATATATATATATATATGTGTGTGTATATCTGAATCACGAAAATATGAGCACACAGACACACACACACACACACACACACATATATATATTTATATATATATATATATATATATATATATATATATATATATTAAGACAAAATCCACAAAGGCCTTACAGAGGTACTCAATTGTTTCATTTTCCTTCGTGGATTTTTTCTTTATATATATATAATATATATATATATATATATATAATATATATATATATATAATTGATATAATCCGTAAACAGAATGTAACATTCTTACTTATGTGCAATTTAATTCGTGAGCGCGTCAGTATACATTTAGCGTAACACTGAATGACTGCATTTCCAGCGAAATCTTAGCCAAGAAAGGACCTTAGTACGAGTGGAGAATATAATTTTTGTTACCTCCTGCAAATTCTTATGATTACTGGGTCGTTTACTATTGCCTGCCTTCATGACAGCTTAGGGCACCTTCCCTCCTCCATCTCGTAGACTGTATTTTATTTTCATTATAGTCATTATCGCTGATAACTTCAACTTCCTTTTCCATTTCAAGAATTGCGGAATGAAAATAATCGCAAAGCAAAGTTACCTTTTTTCTGAGCGAACAGGATTTCACTTGAAACCTGTATGTTCTAGAAGCTCCAGTTTTCAAAGTCTTCACACAGGAGTAATATTAATAGAAGCTAAAATTACTCGTTAAGTTCTGTGCATCGTAGAACTTAAACATAGAATTA
>NC_087200.1:164465463-164470463 GCF_015104395.2 Macrobrachium nipponense
ATATATATATATATATATGTGTGTGTGTGTGTGTGTGTGTTTGTGTGAACTAATCAACACATTGGGATCGAACCCCGGTCTCTCAAATGAATGGCCAGGGCGCTACTAATTAACCCACACAATTAATAAAAGAAGTTGGAACCTAAGTACTTATGTGCCTGAGGGTTTTCCTCGGCAGGCTTCTGCCTAACGTAGCACTCTTGCCAAAAAGTATTCCTTTACCCCCTAACCTTATGTTTTATGAATATGGTATGGTAATACCGCAAATCTGCAAATGAAAGCCTATTTTTCTTGTAACGACGGACGTGAATGGTCGAGTTATTGATATGGAGAGTTGGGAACACGCTCAGGCCAATGACAAGGACATCTGCGTCATTGGCAGCATATCTGGCATGAACAAAGATGCAGCTGTCTACCACCTCATGAGAACATTTGTTCAGTTCAAGTAGACTCACTTTATTAGTGCTAAGTGCTTGGGTTCCCTTAGTCACAATAACCAAGTTTGGTGCAAACATCTGAGCAATCTTGTCTGCCAGGAAGTGAAACAGCTCTGACTTCTTGCCATTGTGCCTCGAGAAGTTTTGCCTGTCTGAAGGAATGGTGTTCTTTTCTGTCACTTTGCATTTTCCCCCATATCAAACTTGATAAACTATACACATCCAAGACAATATGTGTTGACTTGTATGCATTAACATAGGAACTAATTCTTGGCAGAAAGTTAAGGCTGCATAGTCTGCAAAAGTCTTAGATCTTTTGGGTGGGAGCGCATAGACCAAAGCCAAAACGTCAATGATGACGTCATTTGCCTCTGGCTTTTGGTCCGGAAGTATGGAGGAGAGTTGGGACTTTTAAACAGCTGTAAGTCTTCCACCTGCACTCAAGATGCAGGAAACAACTGATTCTCGTGCTTAAAGCATTCCTGCAGGTCGTATTCTCTGTTTTGAGAAGAAATGAATAGCTTGGAGAAAAGTTGACATTCTTCTTTCGGCTGTTTCTGTTTTGATGGTTTTGTAGTAGGCTTATTTTGGGAGCAGAAGTCAAGCCCGTTCTTCCTGATGGGCTCGTAGAATGAGGTTAGATTATCAATCAAGCCTTCACCAAATTTCTTGTACTGGGACTTTACTTTCTCCAAGTGAGTATGAACAAGCTCAGCTGAACTAGGATAAGCTACATTTTTGGAGTCTATTGCAAACAAATAAGCACTGTCTTCCTGGAAAGGGTTTCCCGAGTCTTTCAGGACATAAGACAATTTCTGGCAGTCTCGTGCTTGCACCTCCTATCAATTCAGGCGCGGCTGTCACTAACTAACTATAACTACCGGCTATATGATACTTTATACCAGCTAATTAATATGGGGTTATTAAACAGTATTGAGGAGACACTAAACTACTACACTACGCTGAAGCAAAGCTAGGTACAGCATAAGTAAAGTAATATTAGCTGACACTGAACCCCATACTGAGTTATACAACAGTGAAGTCACCAATGCGCCCTGGTTTTGCACTGACATTTATTCTTTTACACTAAAACTGAAGATAAAACCACCACCTAAATTACATATAGACTTGCAAACTATTATATTGAAATGAAAGATATTTTTCCATTCCTACTGAATAAAGAGATGCGATTATTTAAGGCTTTTGGTGCCAAAATTGGATGCAAAGTCTTTTTATCATATGTATATGTCTTTTAGAAAGACTTTTCTTGGTCACTCTGCCTAAAATGTGTATGACCAAAACAAACGCAAAAAAAAAAAAAAAAAAAAAAAAAAAACATGACAACAGACACATGAGTCCTATGCTAAAACCATGAAACTATAAAACCTTGACTAGCGGCCATCTAGAAAAGCGGCAGCTATTTTGCAATTTTGAGTGGACACTCTTTCTCCCGTTATATCTAAGGCACTGAATTTATCTACCACAAATATAAAGACAATCAGGGTAGTTAAGGTGCGTTGTTACTCGGATGACTCGAGTTCAGTTTCCGCCCAGGGAAATTTCCTTCTAGAAGAACCTTTTAGATATACCATCAAATTGGCCTTATCGCTAGATTTGTTAATCCCCTTCTTTCTATAATAAATTCTGAATAAATATATGCAGATATGCAGTAAATGTACACCTTACGTACTAATTAAAGTGATTTACTTTTTAACTTATATAGACGGAATTCCTTTTTGGTGTTGGGAAGTCTCTCTCTCTCTCTCTCTCTCTCTCTCTCTCTCTCTCTCTCTCCACGTTTCACTTTCAGTGCCGTATCAAACAATACGAATTTTCTGAATGAGATCATTATCATCTTTTTAGGCGCAAAAGTTAGTTTTCTGAAACCTCAATTTTTTTTCTCTTGCTCAGGGAGTAAACCTACAAACTACTTTTTTTCTTTTTTTTGCTGAAGGGGTATTAAAGACCAGAAAAAGTGTATACCCTTAAGTCAAAGATACAGGAATTTTAGGATAGAATATTTGTGATTTATTCTTTAGAGTGAAAAGTAAACACTAAATAATGTGCGTGTTAAACAGTACAGAGAAATTATTTCTAATAAAATAAAAGTTTTATTTTTCTTTGGTAAACAACGTAGATTTTAGCCCATTTTGATTTATTTGATGTACTGAATTTAGAGGCTACGTTTCTGTTAAATTATTTTGTGATTCCACTTATAACGGAGAATTTATGAACGTGTTTAATTTGTGTCCTTTTACTTTGATCCTTGTTATTAGTACGAGTAGTACTCATTATGAGTATTATTGACGATGACCACTTCATGTTAAGTTAGGAACATAATGTTTCAACTTGTGTGTCAGAGGAAAATCATGCAGGCGTCACGAGTAAGCTGGAGGTCGGATCATGCCTTGTTTCTTTGGCCATAGTCGACTTAATTTTACACTTAACTTCCAAACCATAGCAAATGTAGCCTTCAAAGAGGCCATACTCAAAGATGAATGAATAAATAAATAAAAACACTCCTCTCAAGTGACATATATCATAAGGGTAGTACACACAGATTCACTTTAGGCAGTTCTGGTATATTTCCGTCCTTTATGGCTTCCTCCGGAACCGAAATGAACTTATTCTACAGGTATTAATAAACATTTATTGAATGCAACCATAGATTATAAAACGGAGGCGTTGTGGTGATTCTTGTAAGGGGTCTCTTGTCAAGATTTGTGAATATCTTGTTAGCAAGTGGGATTTTTAAGGGTCAATGCCTATCAAAGCAAGGGGAGAGAGAGAGAGAGAGAGAGAGAGAGAGAGAGAGAGAGAGAGAGAGAGAGAATTCTGAGATGGACTTTCCACGTATTAATACAATGGAAGTATTTCTATATCATACTATAATGGGCGTAACGTCTGTCTGTCTGTCATTCAATCACGGCCAAACGGCTGGTCAGATGGGCATGAAACTTGGCAGGGTTATGGTGGGGACCCCTAAAATGGTTTGTAATGGGGTTTCATCCAACCTACCCCGCTCCTTTGTAGGGGGTGGGGGTGAGAAGGGATTCCCTGAAACGGAGCTGTTTCTGGCCGTGAAACGAGGCTGGTTATTCCCGTAGACTTAGTTACTTTACGATTTTTCATACATAATTTCTGTACAACTTCCCCAGAGAAAGTCGCGAATATTTCAGCTCGGACACAGTAGAAGATGAAAATTATCATCAATATCCGCAAGATTTTTTGAATAACTTAAATCCATCAGGACTGCCAGTGCACAAAATAACATTGAAGAAGTACTGCCCAGTAATGTTGCTCCGGAATTTCGATCCTGCCAATGGACATTGCAACGGAATGAGGTACACCATTATGGAGCTAAACTCCCACGTCATCAAAGCAGTGATAGCAACGGGCCCTCACACCGGCAAATATCTGTTCATCCCCCGGATTCCTCTGATGACTTCGGATAACGAGTTTCCGTTCCAGTTACGGTGCAGGCAGTTTCCCATCAACCTGGCCTTTTCATTCACTGCAAACAAATCGCTGGCTTTGGATCGTGTTGGTGTGTTTCTGCTGTCACCCATGTTCACACATGGCCAACTGCATATGGCGATGAGCAGAGCAACTAACTCTGCCAACTTGAAATTAAGTTGTGGACAAACTGATAATATTGTGTACAAAGAGGTTCTGTAGTAGGTATGTATAAAAATCGCCCTTATTTTAATATTGGTTGAACAAATAGTACATATAAATTTTTCACTTCTGCACCCGCATTTTAAGTTTGCTAGTTCAATCTAATTATGGAAGGTTTCGCGAATGTTTCTCAGTCAAAGTACTTTTCCACTTCACCCAACATCTTTAGGCACAGAATCATCATTAAAGATTTTAATTTCACTTAAACACAAAAAAGAGCTTATCGATATAACAACATTCCCTTTTGGTCCTCGATCAATTCGGTTTTAATATTCCACGACGTCATTGTCGAAGTGTCTTGTTGAGGACAATATAACGACCTAACGGTCAAATTCGTTCTGGTTTTCGACTTGTCTATCTTCGTTCCAGTGTTGACAATGCGAAATCAGCGAAGACTTGGCACTTAGTGTTTGTGGGCAGCTTCTCCAACAAATGTTTGTTTCTGGTCAGATTTCAGCCATGGTAAACTCCTTAAAAAAATTATTGTTTCTGGTCAGATTTCAGCCATGGTAAACTCCTTAAAAAAACTATTGTTTCTGGTCAGGTTTCAGCCAAGGTAAACTCCTTAAAAAATTGGAATAGTTCAAATTGATGACAATACATCGGCTGTAAATTACAAGTTTTGTTAACTGGTAAATAATTTTTATGATGCTAATTAAGTAATATTTTTATTTAATTTAAATAGAACTCTAATATTTTTCTTAACATATAAGACAGAAATCATGTATAAGAGCAACAAATTAATATTATTTTTCTTTTTGCTTCAGGATCTGTACTTGATCATCAATGCTGCTCAGAAGAGCGTTTGCTACAGTGCAGGTTTATATTACTTGTTAATGAAGTAGTGTATGTATAAATTTTGGTGATCATATTAAAAGCTTTCCT
>NC_087200.1:164475463-164497963 GCF_015104395.2 Macrobrachium nipponense
CTAGGCTAAATTTTGCATAAAAGATGATCTTGGAGGCTATTTATATACAGATGAGAAAATTATATTCCAGCTGCTGAAAAGATCTGCCAACACTAGACTTCATGTTACAAATATTTCAATGAAGAAAGGTAAGAGACGAAGGCAATACAATGCAAATCTTCAGAATCTCGATATTTGGGCAGATTTGTTCTAGCCATGGAGCGTCAATCACTGGAGTGGCGATCTGCTGCCTAACGTGTGACCTCGGGCGGCCATATTGAAAGGTCTCGGTCCAGTTCATGGTACTATAGTTTATTACTTCTATTATTTTTACTATTAATATTTTCATCTGTTTATTATAATTATTATCTTATCATTATTACTCTTATGTGGACCCAATTTCACAGCCGAAAAGTACCTTACAAAAACAGGTTGTCCTAAGCGCTGCAACCACTCCGGTCAAGGCCTAAGCTCTTGGATCTAAACAGTGTCAATTATAAATGTTTCATGTAAATTACAGGTCTTACTTAGCATACTGTCACTAAGCACTAACTAAATGGTAATGTACAATCACTATACACTAACATTCACAATACACCTTTACTTACCAAACACTCACAGTTACTATACACTCACACTCGTTAAATACTCACACTCAATAACACTAAACACTCACTGAATAGTTAACACTCACTAGGCACTCACTATACACTAAACACTCACTAAATACTCACTATATCACAAACACTTAGTAAACATTCACTAAATACTCACTTAATCCTACACATTCATTAAACGCTCAACAATCACTAAGCATTCACTAAGCACTCACTATACACTAAGCACTCACTATACACTAAACACTCGTTAAATTCTAAACACTCATTGAATACTAAATACTCACTAAACACTAAACTCCTAAAGACTCATTAAACATCAAACAGTGAATGAACATCCACTCATCACTCATTAAACACCAAATTAAGACTTACACACTAAACATTCACCAAACACTAACAATCCTAAGATATTTACTAAACACTCGCTAAATCTTTCACTGAATACTTACTAAACATACACTAAACACAAACATTTACTAAATCCTAAACACTCACTAAACATTCACTGAATACTTACACACTAAAGATTCACTAAACCCTAAACACTCACTGAATCCTTATGCACTAAACAAATTCACTAAACCCTAAACACTCACCGAATGCTTATGCACTAAACAATCATTAAACTAACATCCACAAAACATTTTCACTAAATTTTAAACACTCGTTAAATATTCACTACGCATTCATTATACATCAAACACTCACTAAACCCTAAACACTCATTAAACACTAAATACTCACTAAACTCTAAATGCTCATTAAACCCCTAAACATTCATTAAACAATAAACAGTGAATGAACATTCGCATTGCTATACGCAGGCAAGGGCGCCCACAGACATTTTCCAAGAGCGGGGGGGGGTGTTAAATTCTTAAAAAAATAGTTTCCGGTGTCAAGTAGACAAACACTTTTGACCCTTTGAACTAGCAGATTAATTCCTAAAAGCAGTATAAGCCTGGATTTCTTTAATTAATAAAGCATTTTAATATATTATGTTTCAATAATATATATATAGATATATAATTTATATAGATATAGCGATATATATATATTAGAATAGTATATATTATATATTATATACATTAATATAGATATATATATATTAAATATATATATAGACATAACATACATATATATATATATATATATATATATATATATATATATATATATATATATATATATAATATATGGCAGTGGAATTGCGATGCCAATAATTAAGTCAAGCAATGATGCGATTAAGCAGAAAATACAAAAAGTTACACAGACTTTGTTTCAATAGTTTATATATACTGTCCAACTGAAATCAAATGCTTCTTGAAAGAATAGCGCAGTTATATATACTGCATACAAATATTATACAATAATATGATAAGGATACCTTATTTTTTCAGGATTTCAGGAGGGGGCAAGTGAACCCCCTTGCCCCAACGTGCGGGCGCCCGCGTACGCAGGTCTCGGTAGCAAACCCGGCCGACACCTGTAACAGCGTTTCCATTGTCATCCCTAGGAGATCCAAGGACACTGGGACTGCTATAATTGCAAGTTCGAATTCGGAGGAGGCGTCAAAGAATTTCCAAAAGAACTACGTTGTACTCTGATGGTTGCGCCTGCGTTGGGGAGCACCTTCGCCCTTGGGGGATCCAATGCAGTCTGGAAATTCAAATTCGGAGGTGGTGTGAAAGCCTCTCAGTACGAGTGCAGAGTTGGCTGCAGATTACCGGGATCTCTCTAGAACAGGGGAATAATGGAGACAAATCCTGGCTTCTGATATTGTGTATTTTTCACTTGTTATTATTGTACTCGCATATATATATATATATATATATATATATATATATATATATATATATATATATATATATATATATATATAGATATATATATATATATATATATATAGATATATATATATATATATATATATATATATATATATATATATATATATATATATATATATATATATATATATATATATATATATACTTTTAGGGCACAATTTCAGGGATACAACATTCATTGAATAGAATGGTTTTTTTACTGTTTAACCAGCTTTTAAAAATTGTTCCATACTTTCTAATTATTTTCTTCACTTCATTGTTCAGGAGAATACCCTGATGCATATGAACGATCTGTGGTAAATGCATACATAAAATGGGGCCGGGCCATAACACACTGTTCAACGTGGAAAGCGACAAACGAGGAAATCAACAGAGTTCATCAGCTCCTCACAAATACCGGCTACCCAGATGACATGATCCAGCAAGTGGTCAAAAAGAGATTAGAGGATTTCCATAACCCGACCCTGAGGGACAACACACAAGACAAAGACAAAGAAATAGTGATATACCATCAGATATCATACAACAAACACCACGAAGATGAAAAGGAAAGCCATCCTTGGTATACTGCGAAGAGGAACCACCCCTCTAGCGCCATATAACAAAATAACACCAAGAATTTACTGCAGCCGAACCTTACGGCCTCACTGGTAATGAAAAATAGTACGGCTCCATCGACGGAGAATGAGGTTGAATTTGATATAGTATACAAGTTTTCTGTGCTGACGAGTAATGTCAGTCCCCCCAAAATGCTATATCGTACACACAACCACAATACTGAAACGACGCATGCAGGTCCATAGAAACCAAGGCGCCATTCACCAGCACTTTGTGGATACCCACAATAAAAAACCATCCTTACATGAACTTCTCACAAACACCAAAATAATACACAAGGAAGGCAACTACAACCATTTATTGATATCAAAAGCAGTCAGCATCGCCATGCAACGCCCCAACCTTAACATCCAACGCGAGGAACAAAGATCCTTGCCCTCGTGTAGGAGGCAGCCCTTCAACCGCATGGAACAAGACCACCATACGCGGACAGGAGCGCACAATGACATTCAGTAAATTAAACATATATGTAATTAATATATATATGTTATAATGTGTATAAAAATAACTCATTTTCAACTTTTGATATAATTTCTGTTGTTAACATATTATTTATTTGTCTTTGTCTTATTTTATGTTTCACTATAGTCTTTTGTAAATATTTGAAAACTAGCTCTTTGGCACTGTACCACCTTACCGTCCTCATGACGTCACAAAACGCATGCAGGTTCATATTTGTAGCAAGAGCCCGTGCTGGCATAAAGCCAGCTTAACCTTAAACAACAACATATTTGTATCAGTACGCTTGATAACTTCAATACGTATAGGTTGACGAAACAGCTGTCGTGTGTAAAATACTGGAGTAAATTGGAAGAACACCATTATGTCCATTAGTAACCTGAACAATGAACTGAAGAAAACAAAATAATAAGAAATATGAAAGCAATTTCAAAAAAAAGCTGGAACTTAAACAGTGAAAAAGCCCTTCAGTTCAATGAACATATATATCTATATTTATATAATTATTATATATATATATAGATAATTATATATATAGTATATTAATAATATTTATAATATATATAGATATATATATATATATATATCTATATATTATAGACTATATATATTTGTATCAATAATTTTTTTACCCGACTTTAAGTTCATTTTGTTACTTGAGGCAGATATCTTTCGTGAAATTTAAGATGTTGTACAGGTACAGTCGGTTTTTACTGATGGCTGCCTTATCAAAGGTGCCTCGTGTCGGTTTCGGTTAGGTAACTGGCGGTCGTGACTTTAGAGCAACAATGTTGAGACAGTTTCCTTTGCTACAAGTAACAACCGACTGTACACAACATCTTAAATAGCATGGAAGCATATCTGCTCAGTAACAAATGAATCAAGTGGTAAAAAAATTATTATTTGAAAGCTTGCATATTCAAAGTAAGCGCTGTTATATGTTGATCATGCCCCATCCCCAAAAATTCCTTCTGTAAATAGTCATCTTTTAACGAATTATTGAAAATTTTAGAATTGAACGTCCACAATATTGCAGGGTATGTTTGCGTAGAGGACGAATGAAATGAGGTCAAGTTATGTATGAAACCAAGCAATATTGCTATTGAAGACTAAAGGGTCTCACAGCAAAACAAGAAAAGGCAAGACTTTGTTCTCACGGGAGAAATAACAAGCAACTGAGATTCTGATGAACTCTAGCTAAATTCTTCATCATCACCCCAAAAATTCATCAAAAAACCTGCAAAAATGAGAAAAACGTAAAATATTCTGTATGGCGTAATTTTCAATCGTAAATGTACAGACCCTTGCATATACAAACGTATACAAATACTAATGCAGTATCACTAAAAATAGTTGTAATTGACACAGAAATAGACAGTTTGCATTCCCTGAAAAAAAAAAATAGATATATTTTCCATAAAAGTACCTTCCTTAGGTCGAGTCCCCCACATCGATTTAATCCTACTTGAAACAAAGATGCCTGATTTAAAGAAGAACAAGTAACAAAATGCCAGCAACATCTATATCAGAACAAAATTTAAACCACTAATAAAATACGGTCTTCCCTTCACCTTGCACGCAACTTCATCTGCATATTATATCAACAAAATCATGCAACAACACGCAACAGCATCTTGCAACATCCACTCCTGAAGTCGCAACCGTTTAAGGTGTTAACTAAATTAACCTGTGTCTAACCCTCGCATAGCAAGACCACTTTGAGGGAAAAGGGCTGAGAGTGAGCAAGACTTCGCAAGTGTACGATTTAAATGTGTATCGCAGAGGCCTTACATAAAATGATTCAAAACTGAATCGTATACATAAATATAAACGAACAAGCATTTAAATAAAACTTTCTCTCTGGCCTCAACAATCAAACTTTTTTTTTAATTCATTCAAATTATCACGTGTTTGACATTCTATATTCCGCATATTATTTTCTTATTCAATTGATTTACAACTAAAGGCCTCGTACATTTCGACAATTTGGCCTCCCCATTAAAAAAAAGTTAATGCCAAATTTTCCTCAAAAATGCCCGAATAGAATCCCGTGTATTGCACAAGAAAAGAAGAAAAATTGAATCAGTAAGTAACGTAAATAGAGTTGACCTAAACATTCCTGCAAGCAAATGTAGTGTCCAACTGATATGAATTGATATCTCGAAGACAAATCGCACAATACCGAAATAGCCATTTATAGAGCAGCCTGAAATTTTGCACTTATCACTGCCAACTATCATGACATATAAATCTCTCTCTCTCTCTCTCTCTCTCTCCTTCCCCCTCCTTCAGCCTTCCTCCTCCTGCTCCTTATCAACGAAATTATATATATAAAAAAAAAAGGACTCGAAAGAGATGTAAACCGCCAGAAGCAGCCTTCCGATCGAGCGATAGAGACAGCGTATGGCATTATTATGTTAGCGTAATCACTCAATAAGCCGACGTCCGATTTACGACACGGACAACGATCCCGAAGTAAATCAAATAAAAAGACCGTCATTGGCTTTGAAGGCTCAAAAAGATAAAAAAACTCCCGAGTAAAAAATTCGTAAATTTCAAGAATAATAATGGATAATATTTCACATTTTTTCACCTTTTGATTATCAGTAATGATGTTATTCAATCACAACCATTAACTTCTAGTAGTCACTCACCAAGGCAGTCATCAAGGGGAGGAGAGAGCCATAAAAAACAGATTTTATTATTATGTGGAAACTCCAAAGGATTTCATCTCGTATGCAAAACACTGTTCCCGTGATGATTCACAATGCCAATCTAATAGAAGAAGCACACTGCTCTGTAGCGATCAGAAGTTGGGTGCATGTGCGCACATTTTTGTGTATGTGTGTACGCGTATGTGTATATATACATACACACACACATTTATATATATATATATATATATATATATTATATATATATTTATATATATATATATATGTAAGGGTGTGTGTGTGTGTGTTTGTGTATAACTGAAACACGAAAATTGGAATGTGGTGAATATATAAATAAGGTAGAAGCCTTTATATATAGATATATATATATATATAATATAATATATATATATATATATATATATATATATATTTTTATATATATATATATATATATATATATATATATACAATATATATCATATAATATACATAGATATATATATATATATATACATATATATTACACTCAGTTTTAGGCAGAATTTGGTTAAACGTAGCTATCTATGACTGTTAAATTATTTGATATATGCAATATAGGCAAATGAATGGAAAAACACATTATATAATTAATTATAAACATTCATATTCATCCATAAATAAACACATTGGGCCCACATACAAATAAATGCCGTACATTTAATGAACAGGTCGATTTACTCTGAATGAAAGCACAAAAGTGAAGGGCAAAGTGATTGGCTGATTTTCATTATGGAATGCGGTCGTGTCCAAAAAGATGATATCGCCACAGGGAATATTATTATTTAATGACTTTTGCCCACTGGGCTTCATATGAAATCGTTTCCCATTCACAGGTTATGATATTCATGTAGTCATTAAAGCTTCTTAGAATGCAGTACACTGTAAAATTAGTATTTCCAATGGGGGAAATCACAACTTTGGACATGTTCTCGTACACTCTCAAGTTTCTTTACTATTTTTTTTACACCCACATTTATATATAACCATAAACATGTAATTTGAAGGTTAGCGGATATGGAAAAAATACGAACCAAATATCTGAGAGAGAGAGAGAGAGAGAGAGAGAGAGAGAGAGGAACACTGCCTACCAACGTGTAAAGCATAGGTGCCACTACATCAAACACATATAATAGAAAAACAGCGAGCCATACGTGCAGCGAGAGAGAGAGAGAGAGAGAGAGAGAGAGAGAGAGAGAGAGAGAGAGAGCAGGCTGAAGGAAGACACTCCAATTTGCGGCGCTGGAGAATGAAGACATGAATCTCTCGAGCGGCCCAAGAAAGAAGTTGTATACTGGGTCCGTGGCGGCGAACGCGCCGATCTGATAAGTTCAAGTGGTGGGCTCATGCAGAGTGTACAATTCACCATTAGTGTCATGCGCACACCCGCAAAGGGCGGCGTTATGAAGTGCGGGTGGAGGATTTCAAGGCCAAGTGGCCGGGGAAAGTGGCCATAATTTGGCTTTATCGAATGCACGGGGCTCGAGGTTCAGCTTCGGCATGAAATAGGAACAGTATAAAACGAAGTAACTCAAAGAGGAGAGAGAATGAGGTCGATTAAATATTGCACTTTTATGACGCCTTTATTTCTCGTTAATTTGTTCGAAGGAGTGAGGGAGAAATTTGTTGTGGGTTAATCTGCGCGTTGCGTGCGTCTTCGAGACCCTATGAATTACAACGCCATCCTCGTACCTGTTCCTTTCTTCTTTTCAATAAGGGCGACCGGGTCACTCACGAATTCCGGGGTGTTTCGTAATTTTTTGTTTTCTTTCCAATAACCCAACGTTTTAAACAATTTTAACTACGCTACCATAAAAGAAACAAGTTTCTGACAATGAGAACTTAGAAGCTAATCAACAGCAAGCAGAGCGATTTCATGAAAGAGGAAGAAAAGGAGAAAACACAGACAGGAAAGCTCTTTCTTTGTCATGAAAGGTCAGGGAGTCGATGAGAAGAGTCTGTTACTTTCTCGGTGTTAAGAGTAAATATTGTAAATAAATTTTTCATTTCAAGTCCCCCACGTGTTCATGAATGGGTCATGTTATACTTCTTTAAGTGTGTGAGATGAACATGACCAGCAGGCAGGCATACATACATACGCACACAAACATACATACATACATATATATACTGTCGTATGTATACACACATACGTATTACATGCATATATATGCATACATACATCATATACATATATATATAATATATATATATATATATATATATATATATTATATATATATATGAATGTTTATCACATCGCCTGATTCACATACATGCATTAAGCTACAAATGTCCTTTAATATCCAATTCGCTCTACATCGGAATTTAATATATTTTCATGTATGTGAACCGAAGGGGAATTTTTCAGTTGTTAATAATTTCGTCCTTCCCCCCCGGATTGAACAATCGCACAGAGGAGAAATGCCGGACTTGTTGGCGAGTCGGTAAAGACGTCACGGAAGTCCTGATTTCTCCTCTGTGCGATTGTTCGAATCCACGAGAGAACGAAAGTATTATCAACTAAAAGATTCCCTTCGGTGGTTAACATATATGGAAATATATTAATTTCGAGGTAGAGCGAACTGGATATTAAAGGACCATTTGTAGCCTAATAGCCTAATGAATAATATATATATATATATATATATATATATATATATATATATATATATATATATATATATATATGTGTGTGTGTGTGTGTGTGTGTGTGTGTGTGTGCCGTGTGTCTAGGTGTGTGTGTGTGAGTGTATATATATAATATATATATATATATATATATATATACATTATATATATATATATATAATTATATAATGTAGCAATAATGCTACATTATATACTTAAAAGTAACTGAAATTTATAAGATATATTAAGGCCCTGTTCAAACAAGGCGGTGACCGCAATGTTAATCGCTCGGTATCAGAAGGCAGTGACCGTACACAATATGGCGGTTTGGCGCGCGTTTCATTCAATATAATTAGAAGTGGAGAAAATAACGCGCAATTAGCTTCTCAATCACTGGTGACAGACCAAAACAATAGACGACGACGAAATAGTGTGTACATGTGAATATATGTTCACAGCACTGTATGCAAAAGTGAGAGAATATGAGTCCATAAATCTTCATCGTCACGTCTAAATCTCGAATCGCCGAGCTTCCGCGCAGGTAGCAAGGGTAAAAACTCAGACCGCGAGGCCCACCGCGCGGTTATCAAAACACCGAGGAAAAACCGAACCCGGGGTTGCGCGTGTGTGCGTGTTCACACCCCCTGCGCTTCGTCATCAACTTCGCTATGGGGCAGTCGGAGCCGAGTCTAAATGGTGCGTACTAGACGAAGAAAGGAAAAATAATGTTAAGATAAATAACGGTAAAGACAATGGTATCTAAGTAAAAGACCGCACGAATCACGGAAAGAGAGAGAGAGAGAGAGAGAGAGAGAGAGAGAGAGAGAGAGAGAGAGAGAGAATGCTGAACTTGGAAGCAAACAGCAATAACATGACAAGAAATGCCTCAACAATACGCATTTCAAGTATTAAATCTCCACCAAAACTGGATTAGGGAATGAACATACGCGAAAAAACAAAACTAAGATTGAAAAAACTCGCCTTGTAAATAAAACCCGAGAATAATAACTACACAGATTTGTCGCCACAGGCGAACAGTAGTAACAAGAGAACGTCGTCAAAGTATAACCCGAGAAATGAAGTCACTCAGCACCTCAATCCACCTCAATGGCTTCAAAGGAAAATTACAATTTTGCCCAACTGCGGTCAAGAGCGGACCAGACTCAAGTGCCAATTGACAACCTTATCTCCGTCACTCCCGAATGTCTAATGTCTCATTCTTCCTCCCCCTCCCCCTCCCACAACAACCCCCCCTTCTCTCTCTTTTCATGGACCCGGAGGCCTTCGGCGATGACGGCCTTTCGTGTGATTAATGGCATTTACGGCCCCCCGTTCGTCTTCACGGCTCTAATCATGTGGCATAGTGATGCCAGATAAGGCTGAAGACGTCGGCTTTCGCTGATTGAGAAATTTACGTCACATCAGGGACCGGGGGTTTTTACGTCTTACATCTGACACAAACACTTATATACATAAAAGCAATTAGGCACTCATATAACACAAATTAAAAGATAATGCCAATCAACATAATCTCTCGAAATATGAAAAATGTAATTAGGGCAAAAATTGGGTTGTATTTGAAAATTTAATTGGGGCAAAAATATAGTTTTTATTTGAAAAGCGTAAATGGGAAAAATTGGTTTTTATTTCAAAAATGTAAATGGGGCAAAAATTGGTTTTTATTTGAAAAACATAAATGGTAAAAACATTGGTTTTTATTTGAAAAATGTAAATGGAGCAAAATTGGTTTTCATTAAATATATGTAAATGGGACAAAAATGGATTTTTATTTAGAAAAAGTAAACGTGACCAAAATTGTTTTTTATTTGAAAAATGTCAATAGGAGAAAAAATTGGTTTTTACTTGAAAAATCTAAATTGGAAAAAAAAGGTTTTTTTTTTACTTCTAATGAAGATTATCTTCTTAAATCTTTAAACCTAAGAGTGAACGGAATAGCAACCAAATGTGCTTGAATGGTGCTAAGTCGAATGACAATGAACGAAAGAAAACCGATGAAAGTATATACGGCGGGACTTGACAGTCAGGAAAACCAGAAGCAAGAAGAGAATTACAGGGCTTGTCAGTGGAAGGAAAGCTACTGAACCTTGCAGTCCAAGAACTACAGATTTCCTGACAATAAATGTGGGACTGAAATAGTACTGAAAGAACGTGACTGTAAATAATCATTCATCACAGAGAGAGAGAGAGAGAGAGAGAGAGAGAGGGGGGGGAGAGAGGGGGAGAGGGGGGGGGGGAGGGGGATGGATTTAAACATTTCACGACGATTCAACTATAATCGCATGTGTGTGATTAATTGCTTGTACGCATACACACACACCACACACAACACACCACACACACACACCACATATTATATAATATTTATATTATATATATATAATATATATTATATTATATGAAATATATATATATTATCACACAATATCCACAGGTGAAGAAAAATAGAGACAGGGTGTAGTCTGACCGTTTCGGCTTTATTTTCAAGCCATTGACAAAGGACTGATACATAGTATTAGATTCACGAGTATATATACTACAAAGACAGTACTGACGAACATACACACACCGTTTTGAGACTGCAGATCCACCCACAGCAGGTGTCAAGGTAGGAGTAGCTTTCAAAAATCATTTGCTAAAATTTACAATAAATTCTCAAGGGATACTACCGCTTAGGTACAAGTCCACACCTGACAGTGTCAGGGAGGCAGGTTAAATCAATTAGTACCATCAATTAAATTTACTATGGTAAGAGAAAAAGATGAATGCCTACCCTTTTTGGATGTCCTCATACGGAGAAAATAGTAGTGGGTGTATAGTGTTTACAGAAAACCTACTAATATTTCTTCCTATGTACATTTCTATTCTGAAACAAACAATAAGGTTAAAAGATCAGTGTTTGCTTCCATGTTTTTTAAGAGCACTACGGGTATGTAGCCCAGAATATATAGATGAGGAGATAGATAAGATTCGGAACAAAACAGGCAAGAAACTGAAATATCCAGATAATGTACTAAACAATGCATTAAAAGCGGCAAAAAAGACCATATATCAAATAAAAAAGAACCCTTACAACAACAAAATTTGCTTGTACTACCTTATAATAGTAATATGAAAGATATCACACATCTCCTGAAGAATTTTGGTGTTAATGTAGTTTTTAAAAACATAAAACAATGAAACAGGTACTTATTAAGAACCTCCCCCGACAATGCTAAAGGATGTGTATATAAAATCCCGTGTAAGTCTTGTGATAACTTTTACATTAGTCAAACGGGGAAAGCACTGGAAAAAGAATAGAACAACATAAACAATGTGTGAAGATATACACAGGGAAATAGTGGTATATTTGTACATGTTAGTGAGACAATCATGCTATTAACTGGGAAGAAAGGGCAAAAAAGCTGGTGTGTTCTAATAATGCATTGGAAAGGAATATCATTGAATCTATTGTTTTATAAAAGAAAGTTACAACAATAATATGAACATCAGTCAAGGAATGTATAAACTTTTTGATCCTTTAATATCAAAAGAAATTTGTAAACTGTTTAATTTTAAGGTAGGCTGTAGAGATATATGAAAAATAGGATTATTATATTTGTAAACACAGTAAAGGGGCAGTAGTGGTAACGAGATGTTCAACCCCGCCTCCCTAACACCTGTCAGGTGTGGACTTGTACCCTAAGCCGTAGTATCCCTTGAGAATTTATTGTAATTTTAGCCAAATGATTTTTGAAAGCCACTCCTACCTTGACACCTGCCTGTGGGTGGATCTGCAGTCTCAAACGGTTGTGTGTATGTTCGTCAGTACTGTCTTTGTAGTATATATACTCGTGAATTCTAATACTATGTATCAGTCCTTTGTCAATGGCTTGAAAATAAAGCCGAAACCTGTCAGGACCTACACCCTGTCTCTTATTTTTCACCTGTGGGATATGTGTGATAAATGAATCACGTGCTAAAGTGATTATAATCATATATATATATATATATATATATATATATATATATATATATATATATATAACGTATACATATATACATATATGTGTGTATTTATTAAAAATAAGCATTATTTCCCTTATAGGGTTGGCGACAAGAAGAAAGATCCTTCTAGTTCGAGAGAGAGAGAGAGAGAGAGAGAGAGAGAGAGAAGAGAGAGAGAGAGGAGACGGCCACTCTACAAAATTTAATAACATTAAGCACTTATTATTTCCGTCAGCGATTGCACGTCTACATATGAAACCCTCATGATAAAAGTCTTCCAGTCATATTAAAATTAGAAAACATGAATTAAGGTTAATTGCGATGCCGGAATGGAGATCTTCAAAACAGCAAAATAAAATTAGACATTTTATATTCGAGTCACATTAGCGGAATTTAAAAGTGATATGACCTGAAAAGGTATTTTATTTCCTGAGCCCAAACACATGTCGAGATTAGGTCCTAAATATAATAAACGCTTTTAGTATTTTTTTATATATATAACTACGCATTTCTGTGGAATTCAATGTCATGAATTGAAATAAAAAGTATATATATACATAAAAAGCAAAAACTCGGTAAAATAATTCCCGTCCATTAAGGGTTAATAAAATCTACATCAACTGCTCATATAAAACTTTTTAATACCACAGTTTGCGATAAGGAGACATATGTTGAACCAGTATAAATAAGAACAAAATAAGTATTCGACAGCAACATGAAATGTAAGTGAAAATAAAATACTAATTCTTCACCTCAGTCCCCATCTCTTGCAATAAACAAATCACAATAAATCATAATAAATCATAACTTATACTGTACATCATATTTTTTTGTTGATACATCTAAAAATAAAAAATCAACATTTTCCTCTCTCTCTCTCTCTCTCTCTCTGTCTCTCTCTCTCTCTCCTCTCAAGCCAAAACTGTGATATTATGAAGTAGGCTAATAAATCTACTAATTATACGTTACCAAGATCAAATATATATTCTAAACAGAAGGGATTCTAAATTGCTGGATAATCTATTACTTTGTCTTTACAAAATTGTTGAGGGAAAATACGTACCACTGATAACGTTGTTAACGATCGTGCAAAGGTATTCTGACTTAATGTCCCATCTAAAGTTAATAACTATAATTTATGAACTTTGTATGTAAGTACGTTAATTGACTGATTTAATATTCCGTACTGACACGACAACTACTATGGTTTACTGTATGTGTGTGTGTGTGTGTTGATGATTATGTTACACGAAAGATTCCGGACGTTTATCACCTATTAAAATATAGAGGAATAAAAACAGTTGGTGGTAATTGTTGCTGTTTTCCTATTCGTAAGATACAAGATTTAAATAAACCCTCCTGTGTGAAAAAGACAGACCTGACCTTTCCCAGACTTCTCTATTAACAGACTCTGCAAATCACTTAACCGGAGGTTGATTTATTATGCATCTATTGTTTGTGGGATACAAATACCGAAATCCGCCATTTTGTAGATAATTATTATCACAGTCGAGGTTTGCAAACACAGCCATATGGCTTTAGGCTAACATTGCTGGATAATACCAGTCATGGACAGATTTTTCGTTGAAGCAGATGTTTTAAACCGGCATAATTCTGTCATGTCACATGTCTAAAAAAGATACACTTCCTATAATCAAAGAGCCATAAGAAACGTGTTCGAAGTAAACTATCTGGCTGCAGGTAACAAATCTCTGTTAGAATGTCTGGCCGCATCAAGACATTTTAAATGCGTTCTCGGAAAAAAAAAAAAGATTCTGGGTACAATGCAGGACTTTAGTGAACATATTCTACGCATCAGCAAGTCAAATAAAAAATCTGACGTAACTAAGGATTCCCTATATGCAGCTATCTGGAGAATACAATTTGTGCACATGAAGTGAGCGAAACGTAAAGAATTTCAGTGCTTCATATGCAAAGCTGAAACTGATTTGAGTTGCTGCAACAGACCAAAGGAAGCACATTTGGTATGCACCCCATTCCCGTGGCAACTGATTCTGACTAAACCAACTGGCCAATTGAAGCGGCCTCCAAAACACCAATTACAGAGAAGAAATAGATTTAGGTAATATCAGCAAGATCCGAGAAATTTGGGTTTTCCATTTCCTATGGAAGATATATATTATATATATATATATATATATATATATATATATATATATATATATATATATATATATATATATATATACACATGTACAGCTGTATAAATCTTGTCTTGTCTTTGTGATGGAACCACTGTAATTTAATTTATATATATATATATTATATATATATATATATATACTATATATATATATATATATATATATATATATATATATATAAATTACATTACAGTGGTTCCATCACAAAGACAAGACAAAATTTATACAGCTGTACATGTGCCAAGAAGTTTCTCTTTCTTTCTGCAATAAAATGTTTTTGATTGGCAGAAGAATTTTTTTTGTTGAAATACAAAATACACACACACACACGCGCACATTTGGGGCCTATGCGACATAGGAAAAGCAACCCAAATTTATGCATATCAAACAGCTGTAGGATTTAACGTCTACACTCACTTTCCAAGGGAAACAAAAATTATTCTATGTCTTATTCCCAAAACGCAAACTTTCATTGGATCATTTGCAAACTATCTAATAAGTAAGGGAAAAGTATTTGCTTGGTTTACTTTCAGGCAATATGAATAATTCTGGCAAAACATTTAACAGATTTCTTGTATACGCACATAGTATCTCTCTCTCTCTCTCTCTCTCTCTCTCTCTCTCTCTCTCTCTCTCTCTCTCTCTCTCTCTCTCTCTCTCTCTCTCTCTCTCTGCTATGGCCCTGTCAAAGACCGGTAGCGAACCCCTGATTCAAGAGAAGAAGACAAACGCGGTCCGACCCGGTACTTATGCAAATGATCTAAGTGGGCCGATATATCGAACCAATCCTTGCAATATCTGTCCTTAAACCACCTCGACAGATTAGCCTAAACTCTTCCACCCGACGGAAAAACAAAGGCCGACTATAAAAAGAAAAGACTGAATGATCTTGGAATGAGGGACTTGGATAGTACCACAAAAGATACTGAAATTATTCAGAATATAAAATGGATGTATACGAAAATGAAAAAAAAACATAATAATATTTGTTAAAGGTTGTAAGCACAAGTGATTCTTAGGTAAAATGAGAAAAATCATTTCGATAACTAATATTCAAAAGGACCTAATCCACATTTACAGCTTACTGACTACATTTGGTTCTTACTGCCTGGTTCTATGTCTGTGATAAATCAGCAGACGGTGGCACTTGAACGTAAGAGAATATTGGGCTCCCTCAGAATACGAGAGCACAAATGAAAGAGCAATGTTATATACTCTGTATCAGCTCTGATCTCTCCATCAGTTAAATCCAGGTATTCCACGACAAGGAACCGAAGCTCTTCTTACGCTATCGTTATCTCCTGCATCAACTATCCCTTATCCCTTGACCTTATGCGGTGTTCTCGTAATTAATTCGCGGAGTATAATCTTTGGGAAGATAAGTACAGGTCTCCAGCGCTGAATTTCCTCGAGCAGGTAGATGATTACAGCAACAGTTCTTCCTCCCTTCCTCTCCTCCTCCTCCTCCTCCTCCTCCTCCTCCTCCTCCTCCCATTTTGAATCTCCCCTCGGAACATGGTCAGAGGCACCAACCTGGAGAGTTACTGGCGGGTGAGGACAATTTCATGTAATTTGAAATATATAACAACATCAGTCAATGTCAAACCCACCACATGCATCGCTGGTTAAATAATCTGTTTCCGAGTAAGAAAACACCACATAGTTTCACAGGCAAAATGAAGCTGTGAAATTATTTTCCTAAAGTGAAAAGCAAAAAAGTAGACAACATGTATTATAAAATTGTCCTTTGCCTTTCCATACTAAATTAGGACATCCCCTTGACATCATGGGAATCATAATTTATTTAATAATCAAGTTTGACTGTTAGTGAAACAATAATAAAAACAACAACAACAACAGCAGCAGCAATAATAATAATAATAATAATAAAAATAATAATAATATAATAATAATAATAATAATAATAATAATAATAATAATACTGGCTACAGAGGGGAGAGCTCAAGAAGCAAACAGGAGGAATGATAACAGCGGGACAAGATCAGGCACTAAGAACCAGATATGTTCAAAGAACGATAGATGGAAAAAACATCTCTCCCATATGCAGGAAGTGCAATACGAAAAATGAGACCAGGTCAAGAAGAAAGTATCACTCATTGATGTCGCAATACCATGGGACTCGAGAGTTGAAGAGAAAGAAAGGGAAAAATGGATAAGTATCAAGATCTGAAAATAGAAATAAGAAGGATAAGAGATATGCCAGTGGAAATTGTCCCCATAATCATAGGAACACTAGGCACAATCCCAAGATCCCTGAAGACGAATCTGGACAAACTAGAGGCTGAAGTAGCTCCAGGACTCATGCAGAAGAGTGTGCTCCTAGAAACAGCGCACATAGTAAGAAAAGTAATGTGAATACCATCTAGTCGAATTGGAGGACTGTGATGGCAACCCCACCCCCGCAAAAAAAAAGATAATAAATAATCAAGCATCTTTCCTCGTAAGTCACAACTGCCAATATATACAATATATATACATACATATATATATATATATATATATATATATATATATATATATATATATATATTTATATATATATATATATATAGATATAGTATATACTATATATATATCATATATATATCCTATATATATATATATATGTATATGATATATATATATATATATATATATATATATATATATATATATGCATTATATATTTTTTGTGTGTGTGCGTGCGTGTGTGTGCGTGTGTGTGTAATTGGCGCATTTACACAGCAAATACAACTATTGTCGTAGCGAGTACATTGGCGAAGGGCATACTCATACATGCACGCACATACCATACATGAATGGAAACCTACTCCAAGTTAATGTTTACATACAATATACAAGCATACAATAAAGTATGTTCAAATGAAATGAAATAGAAATGTATACAGAGCGGGGGAGGGGAAGTAGAAGGAGAGGTAGGGGGGAGGGAGTTGTTTGTCATGGGGGTTGGGAAGATTAAACTTTTAAGCGTCTCTTTTCCCAGATAAAATCGGAGGACCAACTCTAAACCATCTTTCCCTCAGGGGAGCAGAGCTAATCCTTCGTAAATGGGTTCTTGGACACCGGTCTTCCGTTGCTAATCTCTACAAATGAGCTTGTACATACACCACTAACTATGGGCGGTAGGTAAGAAAAATTAAAAGTCCAGACACACAGACATATAAAATCACTGAACAATATAGCTTGGCATACATGTAAATGACAAGACTATCTGCCTATATATATATATATATATATATATATATATATATATATATATATATATATATATATATATATACTATCTGCAGTATGATCCTCAAACAGCAATTCAGGAATGCCGAAGACACATGGATGTTTTATAAGATTTATTCATGCGAAACGTTTCTCTATGAATAAATCTTATAAAACATCCATGTGTCTTCGGCATTCCTGAATTGCTATATATATATATGTATATATATATATATATATATATATATATATATTATATATATATATATATATATATATATATATATATATATATATATATATATATATATATATATATATATATATATATATATATATTTAATGGCTTCAGAATGGCAGCTAATTTCCCACGGGCGGACACTGAAACTGCACAATCATTATAAAAAAATGACGGATGGAAAAATACAAAGATAAAGAGCTATAATATCATTGCAAAGTATCTGACCCAACTGCCCAGAATGTGATACACATATGTATATATACATATATAAATTTATATCTTTTCCTTTCCCACATATAAATGTATGTATGTATGTATTTATGTATAACAAATAATAATAATAAGGAATCCAACCAAAAACTTCGAGTAGCGGAATTGATTTTAATAGCGTTCGGATGGATACCATTCCCTCCCCTCTTTCAGATACAAATGGTCGGACCATTTGTATCTGAAAGAGGGAGGGGAATGTTCCCTTTTCGAAAGCTATACAATAATTTCCGCTACTTTGAAGTTTTTTGGTAGGCTTTCCTTTATCCGATAATATTTTTTATTTTATATATATATATATATATCTATATATATATATATAAATCTAATATATATAAGTATGTGTATTATATATATATATATATATATATATATATATATATATAATATATATATATATATACACATACTTTATATATATATATAATATATATATATATATATATATATATATATATATATATATTATATATATATATATATATATATATATATATATATATGTATATATATATACATATATATATATATATATATATATATATATATATATATATCTATATATATATATATATATAAATTCTTATCACATCACCGTGATTCATATGAATCATCGAGCTACATATGTACTTTGGTATCCAATTCGCTCTACCTCGGTAATATATTTTCATATATGTCAACCGAAGGGAATTTTTTGTTTTTAGTTGATAATAATTTCGTCCTGAGTCGATAATGTCACTGGAGTCCTGATTTCTCCTCTGTCCGCTGGGCGCTGGTTCGAACTCAAGAGAGAACGAAATTATTATCAACTAAAAATTCCCCTTCGGTTAACATATATGAAAATATATTAATTCCGAGGTAGAGCGGACTGGATATTAAATGACATTTGTAGCTCGATGTATATAATATATATATATATATATATATATATATATATATATATATATATATATATATATATATATATATAACATTAAGCTATTTCCCTTTACAAGGAATGTCGTCTGTGCTACCTGAAATTTCATCTTCACAGATTTGAAGAAAAGGAAAGAAAGAAAGAAAGAAAAAAAGGAAATGAGAAAACTCGAGAACAAAATCTAATTAAGTCTTCATCCCGTATCTAATATCGCAGCGTAAAAATCATGACGTACAAAACTACCACTAATAATTCCTGTACTCTACTTAATTCGTTACTTGGTACGTAATGCTTACGTGAGGCGAATTAGGAAGGAGAGGAAAACTTTCCGGACAAGGGGAAAAAATTAATAAATCCTTTCAGGGGCGAAAATAAATCCAATTTTCTCTCGGGCACCTGAAAAATTATCTCTTCCCTTTTTGACGTTCACTTAAGACGTTGTTATTATGCTTGACTTACCACCAGCCACGTTTTTTTTTGTTCTCTTCCTTTCCTTCCCGAATTTCTCTCTCGCTTCCGACAAAATAGTATTTCAACCCACGTTTTCTTAGAAATAAACCTCACGCAAGAAATAATTTGCGTTGATAAATAATCACGGGAATAATAATAATAATAATAATAATAATAATAATAATAATAATAATAATAACATATTTCTTCGATTTTGATTTGAACCCTATAGTTTTACATCTTAAAATCTCACTTTTCACTTGTACTACCTACCTAAAGCTTTACGAGAAACTAATGATAAGATATCATCGTCTTCTATTCAGTATCCAAAACATTCCAAGATTTCAACTTTCTTTTATTCAGTATCCTGAAAATGCAATAGACAACCTGAAGCTAAGATCTCATCTCATGAACAACATCTCTGCGGCAGAGATCTTATCACCTACTGAACAAGATCTAGTAAAACATAAATCATTTGCAAGTCATGAGCTGTTTGTAAGTATCCCAGTATTACTGAACATGATGAGATTATTCTAAGTGATTTTCTGTAAAGTTTCATTACACTCTTATCTTAAAACTACTTTAGTATAAACATAGATTCACCCGACATATCTGAAATTTTAAAATGCCCTACTTTTAAAAAAAGCAAAAAAATCTAATTCAATAAGTCGAAACTACCGAGGCTAGAGGGATGCAAATTGCTATGTTGATCATCCACCCTCCTTTCATCAAACATATCAAATTGCTGCCCTCTAGCCTCAATAGGGTTTACTTTATTTAAAGTTAAAGTTAGCCATGATCGTTGAGTCTGCCACCGCTTATAGGAGCCAATAACACAGGCCACCACCACCGGCCGTGGCTGAAAGTTTCATGGGCCGTGGCTAAGAATTTCATACAACATTATACGCTGTGCAAAAAAACTTCGCATTTTTTGCTTGTTTAATTCTGCAACTCCCTCTAGATACCTGCTTCCACTTGATGAATACGTAAATTCCTCAGAAATATATATATATATATATATATATATATATTATATATATATATATATATATATATATATATATATATATATATATATATATATATATATATATATATATATATATATAGAGAGAGAGAGAGAGAGGAGAGAGAGAGAGAGAGAGAGAGCTTCTTGTCTGCTCCCCCATGAAAGGGAAAATCCTGTTATTACTAACCTTTATTAAAACTAGACTCTTTCATTTTATTTCTGCTTACTCCTATCATACTGGCCGCTTCCATTCTCTGCTTACAGATAAGAAAAAGAGAAAAGGAAAAAAAGTTCTTAATTCTCTGAAAAAGGTAGACTACCAGCGTTCTTCTGTGCACTGGACCATAGAGTAATGTGCACAGGGGCTTAACGGCGAGGGATTTCATGAAACGTATATTAGCCCCGTCAGGAACGTTGGGTGATCGCATGGGAACAATATCATTTAGAAAAGAGCGTTGCTTCGGATATGGATCTATCTCTCTATCTACCTATATATCTATCTGTCTATAGGTATATAGATATATATAAATGAATGTCTGTATAAGAAGCACATACACAAACATACACACACACACCCACATATATATATATATATTATACATATATATTATATATATATATATTATACTATATAGTATATATATATATAACTATATATATGTAATATTTATATTTTTATATATATGTTCATCTAAAAATATTAGGCACAACCAAACAGCAGTAATAACGTGACTATTATGTTAATCAGACCTCAAGTGATAAAAGTAATTTAGTTAAATGAAAATATGAGAATACTAAAACTAAAAAAATAATATCCTAACCAAATGCGACATCTACTAACATCTACTACGAGGGGTTAACGGCATCAACTGACACAAAAAAAAAAAAAAAAAAAACTCACTTTGCTACTAATATCGATAAAAAATGCTTTGCAAGGGACCGTTATAAGATCTATTTAGGAATGTGAAATGAAGAATAATAGCATAAATCGTATCTTGAAAAATGAAAAACAATTCTGATATGATTAAAAAAAATCAATGAGACACTCAAAGGGACAGATGATTCATAGAACTAAGAATATGTAGGAAGTTGAATTGCTACTCCCGAATCAACAACAACAACAACAACACAATAATAATAATAATAATAATAATAATAATAATAATAATAATAATAATAATAATAATAATAATACCCAAAATCATTATGACAAGCACTTTTATGAAAAGTAACCGGTCTCCTGGCGATGACAGAAATACGAGAAGGGTAAAAAGAACCGAAAAGGCAAAATGTCAAAAGGAGAGAAAGAAGTCTAAGAAGCAATCAGCGGCCGTCTGGTCGAATCAAGCGAGGTCTTTAAATATTA
>NC_087200.1:164507963-164510463 GCF_015104395.2 Macrobrachium nipponense
ATCGATGTTACAACCATTCTGTGTTTTTCTTGGATCTTTTTGTTTTGATGTGTGTGTGTGTGGGGGGGGGGGGGGGGGGGGGGGGCGGTGCTATGGTCTGCCGTCATAATGTTTAGGTTTTGGAACTTTCAATATCCAATCGTGATATTATCGTGCATCCATTATCTAAAATCTATGTTCAAGGTTGTGTAAGCTACTCATAAAGTCAGACGGACAATAAGAATACTAAGAACAATAATATTTTAGCTACATCATCAGGGTAAAAATAATGGGACGAAAAGGAAAAAGATGAAAAAGACCTCTGACGTCTGAAAACCGCTGAAATACAGAACTTCTTTAGCCTCTCCCGAGAAAAGGAATTGATTCACTGACCTGAAAATCTTCTCTGGGTTATTTGATTCATCGCACGACTTCCGTACCAAAAACCCAATGAAGGGTGGAGCTCAGGCCTCCTCTGAGATCAAACAAATAGTTGAGAAATAAGCGCAGAGAGAGAGAGAGAGAGAGAGAGAGAGAGAGAGAGAGAGAGAGAGAGAGAGAGAGAGAGAATAATTGTAATTGGAGGAAAAGTTAGCAAATCTTTCATACATTTTCATGTATAAAGGACGAGCTTTACAAACAAACATACACCCCACACATTCAAAAGCATGCATATATATACTGCGCGCACACACAGACATATATATATATATATATATATATATATATATATATATATATATATATATATGTGTGTGTGTGTGTGTGTGTGTGTCTGTCTGTCTGTGTGTGTGTGCGTGTGTGTGTGTTCACAGTATATATATGCGCGTGCTTGTGAATGTGTGGGGTGTATGTTTATTTGTAAACCTCGTCCTTTATACATCAAAATGTATGAAAGATTTGCTAACTTTTCCTCCAAATACAATTATTTTTTTTTCTCTCTCTCTCTCTCTCTCTCTCTCTCTCTCTCTCTCTATGTGTGTGTGTGTGTGCGTGTATGAGTGTGCGTGTGTGTGCAAGTATGTATGTGTTTATGTATCTTTTAACACGAGTGCAAGGTATACGTACAAATAGGATCAAATCTCAATTTAGAGGTTCGGTGTAAGTCATCAGGAGTGAATAACGTTGCAAACAGCAGAGATATATCAAATCTCCCCCTACACTCAGACAAAACTTAAGAAAGAAACTTGACATGAAAAGAAGATGATAGCATCTAAACTACATCATACACACACAAACATACACACACACACATGCGCAGATTCGCGCTCACTGTAAAAATCAGGAGGCGTTGGCAGCAAAAAGGTCAGGAGCACATTTCTTGACACCAAACACCTTGAGTTTAGCGGAGCTTCTGCTGAAGCTGAGAGGGGGAAGCGAAAGGAGATATGAGAAGCAAATGTCCGACAAAGAGGTGAATACGTAAAGTCTACTGGATGCTGCGTTTTGAGTACTCCGCAATGCTTTATCATTTTATGGCGATTGGCGTTCAATAGACATTCATATAAAACACGTAACTGTGGCATTTTTACAACTCATGCATAAATTATAGGTTATTTCTTTTTTTCTATTCGCCCGGAGGTGAAAGAGCACCAGCTGTTAGAAAACGAGGAATATCAACACGGTACGCTGAACAGAACAGATTCTACGGCTTTGTCATTGCAAAACAAGCTTCCATTTCTAACCTCATTGCAAAAATAAATGATAAAAGTGATAGTGATGTAACCGGACATAAAATCAGTATGGGAGGAACTGTCTCTCCTCCATGAAGAATACTGAATACTCACATGTATTCAAATCAACAAAACGAAACAAAATTCTAAAACATCCAGATCATACTGTTGGTATGATGTACAAACTGACACAAGGGAAAAATTAATAAAACTGATAACAGTAATATAAATAAATAAAAAAGCTAGAAAATTGCTAGATAGCGAGATTGACTGATTATTGCGGTCGTTCGCACCACTTATGAAGCCTAAACTGCCCTAAAATGGAATACTGCCATACTGCAGTATCTGCAAAAACACAGAACTGATAAAAATTTTTGACGCTGCAGTTTTCCCATTCCTTACTACAGAATTTGCAGATACTGCAATGGGACCACTCCAAATACTCGTGGAAACATTGAAGAATCACTCTGAAACTGCATAAACTTGTGTATTAGTGTTTCACGAGCCCAGTAGTTGACATATCTCAGTTTAGAAAATTTTGCATTTGCAGTTTTCCATTTCAGGACAGTTCCTCATTGGACGAGTGGGATGCGCACTCGCCTATCAATCTAGTGGCCCGAGTTCGCTCCCCGCTGCTGCCAATGCGGAACCAGAGGAATTCATTTCTGGTGATTTGAAATTCATTTCTCGATATAAGGTGGTTCGGATCCCACAATAAGCTGTGGGTCCCGTTGCTAAGTAACCAATTGGTTCTAAGCCACGGAAATAACAATTTAATATTTCAGTCCAGCCCTAGAAGAGATGTCAGTCAGCTTAGTGGTCCGGTTAAATTAAGATTATACTCAACT
>NC_087200.1:164520463-164560463 GCF_015104395.2 Macrobrachium nipponense
CTTATCTGATAAGGACTGAGGTAGTGTTGGCTCTTTATTTGCAACCGGAGAAGGATCTGTAATCATAAGGCACTACGTTGAGCCGAGGCCAAGAAAGCGCTAGGCAACTTGTCTCCTCATTATATGCTGCTAGTGAACTCCTCAAAAGAAAAAGAGATGGAGGAGGGGTGAGAGGGGAAGGGGGCCAGATGGAGGAGGAGGAGGAGGAGAGGGACAGAGAAGGGCGGGTGCGGGTAGGAGAATGTGGAGGACGGAATAAAGAAGATTAAACTGTTGTGATTCCCTCGGACATCTCGAAAGGACGTTTAGGTCGAAATGAACTTGCTTTATGGCCGACATGGATCTTGCTTGTCTCTCTGGAAAAAAAAATAATAATGAAAATAAAAATAAAACAAGTCCCCCGAAACTGTTAAGTGATGCTGCCGTTGCTACAAACTACTGTTTGATGTCTGCTGTTACAAAGGTACGGTGACTTTGATGCAAAGACTTCTGACACCTCTACCATTGTTGTTACATCGAAAGCGAACGATTAACTGCGGCGTTAACCACCACTTGCCCCGATAACCTCTCGATATTGAAGCCTTATCATTTTTCACAGGGGCACAAAACACAGACATCGTCCAGGCAGCGGATGGCCTTTACAGTTTAACTGTGATAACCTTTGGCATCGGTTTTGACTGGATGCACTTGAGAGAGATGGTGGTGATCACCTTCATACTTGCACTAGCAACTTTTGTTAACGTTTGACCTTTCTTTGTAAGTAGTTTATTTCCCGTAATGTTGACGTGGTATGATACTAATACCGAACAAGGTTGAAGGGAAAAATTCTTTGGCAGCTCACATTAAAGGACTAAAACGACAGTTAGCAGCATAAACTTCGAATAATAAATAAGATATTGGGGAAAAGAGCTGCGAGATACGTTAACATCTTTGTTTGTATTATTGAAAAGCTTTAAACATAGTTTACTCGTTACCCCAAAATGCTTTCATGTCAACAGATAGTAGTTGTTAGTGGTGGAAGTTTCCAAAACCCCACCTTATACAAATATTTATCCTTGAAAACGTTCTTTTTACTTACTTACGTAATCTCATTATAAATATTGTGTGTAAATATGTGGCAATATATATGTATGTAAATATATATACTTACACACACATACACATATATATACATATACTTATATACATATATATAATTATATATATATATATATATATATAGATATATATATATATATATATATATATATATATATATATATATATATATAATATATATATATATATATATCCCTTAACATTTGTCAAAAGATCAAAAGAGCACCAGATTCTTCTAATTCATACCGAGAAAAATTTGCGACAAGAAAGACCATCAATTACAAGAGGCAATAATGTGTCAACAAGTAAGTAGCTTGGTGAACATGCCACAGGACTGCAAAATTAAGAAATGCGAGAAACTGCGAGATAAATAAATAAATCACCTTGTAAACAACCACACACCTTTATATTGCACGAGATCCAGCATGCATTTTCCACAGGGCTGCGAGATAACGGTGACATTTAGGGACTTAAAAGCCAGCGTTAATCCTGAAAAAAAAAGCAGAAAGCGGAGATATAAAACAATGAATGGTCGAGGAAAACAAAGAAGCAGATTTCCCAGAGACAACAAATCACCGAGTGAGCTATCCAGAAGTCAAGGCAAATCACAACAAATTTAACCACAGTTGGGTCAAGATAAGAATGAATTGTGGTCACTCATGGATCAAATGGCGCTTGGGAAGATACAACCTAACATCATCCACCCTTCCCCCAACACCAAAACCCCACTGCCCTTCCCCCCCAACTACTCTCCCACATACAAATCCTCTCTGCATGCACACACTCCCAACGACAAGAGCACTCCTCAATTCATCTCTCGTCCATCTCTGCCTAAACCTCTTGCTCCTGAAGGCTGTTGTCAAGGTCTGTAATATTCCCAGACGGCAGGCGGACCCCTGGACCTTACGTTCTTCATCTGTCCACTAAAACTTTATCACTGATCTTATTACAGGTTTTGCAAACTGCTTATAGAATAGGATTGTTTGGATCAATAACCCATACGAAATCTGGATTTTGAGGGAAATGGGGAAACAGAATCCAAAGCATTATTTATCTAGCCATAATTATGACTAACCATTGTTTCAAATTTGTTATTTACAAACACTACACTTCACTTTTCTTACGCAATAATAGCCCTTCAGACCTAGCATCCTAACTTATATTTCGATTAAATTACTTCAAGCTCCCAGATCGAATTAGTGCAGTCACCACTTTTGTGTCGATTATCGTCACTATTAGAAAAACTTTGAAAGTATTGAACTTGCAAAGTTACCGTAATGGTAATCAAGCTATATTTACATACACACACGTACACACTATATATATATATATATATATATATATATATATTATATATATAATATATATATATATATAAACTATGTATATATATATATATATATATATATATATATATATATATATATATGTATATATATACTATACATGCTTATATTTATGTATAGTTGCGTGCGTGCGTGCACGCCTATGGATACTTTATGCACAATTTCACTGTACGCTATTTCTACTTAGAAGGGGTGATGTCTTTAGGTTTCAGTTAATACTTATACAGTGAGGTTGCTATCCCTGGAATAATCGTTTAAGTGACGTGGACTGACTTACGTTTTTCGCTTTGATAGCCAATGAAATCTTGAAAATTTGATTCGAATTCTACCACTTTTGCAACGGGGCCCATCACATCGAAATAAACCCAAAAGGATAATATAATAGTATTGAAAGCAAAATAACTGAAGAATAAAGGTTTTACAAAATGTTAAGGATAAAGAGACGCACCACCAAGAAGAAAGGCGAACCTAATGAAAAAGAAACTTTGGGGACAAATTATGTAAACAAGTTACACAGAATTTAACGCAATGCATGAAACGAAACTTTTCCTTAGAGCATCAGTTGGGGCAGCCTTCGCACCTAATGGTCTCTAGAGCAAAAATGCTTTCACAGTATCGATAAGTCTTGGAAGCATGTATATTTCACTTGGTGTTTTGTGTCTGGTGTTTTTTCTAATCCCCGAGAAGATATAGAAAAATATTAATTCAACTGAAAGCATAAAACAGTGAAATAACCGCAGAAGTTTAGCGACTGGTCTATAAATTTATTCATACCTTTAAATCAATACATACAAGCGTACACACACATGTACATACGTGTTTGTGTATTTGTGCGTGTCTTTATACGTGTATATGTGTATATATACTAAAGGTGTGAGAAACTTCATCCAAAGAACATTCTTAGAGCTAAAAGGCAAAGGTAATTAAGTTAATTACTTAAATCAATCAACACTGGTTCCTAGCACTAAACAAACAAAACAAGTAAGAGATGAGAATCGTTCTACTTAGTAGCTGCCTCAGTCTCCGAGATGAAACGGCGAACCTGCGCAATTCATCAATGTCACCGAGGCAAAACATCAATTTCGAGAACGCTCAATCCATTAGTGATTAAAAATTTGCGCCGTTCATCAACATCATCACCATCGCCCTGAAACCACCACACTCCCCGAGGCCCTAAAAGCCAAAGTGTGTTGCCCGGACCAAACAATGTATGTACATTAGAAAACAAAGCGACCTAAAAGGCTTAAATGGTCCACGGTGCCGAAGATTTAAATCCCCAAGGAAAAATATGGGGATGAAGGGGACAGGTGGGGACTGATTGGATGACTTACAAGCCAATTTCATTTGAATTTTTTTGAGGGGGAGCGAAATCCCAAGGCAAACATTCATATCATTCAGCGTCATTCTTTTAAATAAGTTTGGAGTTGATTTGAGCGATGGAGGGACGAAGAGGGGAAATCTCTTCCAAAGAATGAATTCTAATAAAAACTGTCACGAGAAACCTCTTTCTAATCAAGTGGGCGGGAGGGAAACAAGTAAACAACAAAAATAAAACAAATAACTAAATAAACACAAAATAAATACTGCATTTTGGGCATAAAGGGTAGGTGACAGGAATTCGAATGTGTGTGTGTGTGTAGATATGTATATATATATATATATATATATATATATATATATATATCTATATATAGTATCTATATATATAATATATAATATAATATAGTATATAAATATATATATAAATATATATATATATAAAATATATATATATATATATATATTTACACATACAGAGAGAGAGAGAGAGGGGGGGGATGTCTACAGGAGGGGGGAATGAGAAGGTGGGGAGGTAAAATGCTGTCATCATAAACATTCAGCCAAAGCCACTGTTCAACAGTGGATATCCTGGGTCCTTAAACGAGTTAATTAAGCAATGCACTTGACCTTACTGATAATTAGCACTGGGAGGCATGGAGACACATCTAGCGTCACTCAGGGTCTGGTCATCGGGAGAAATATATTCAGGGTTGGTCGACACCACCGGCCCTCTCGTATAGATAAACACATTCTCTCTCTCTCTCTCTCACTCTCTCTCTCTCTCCAATTGCAATATAGTAACATGAACATACTTTCTGTCTATTCCTGTGTCTTTGTGAGCGCTTCGACGGAGTAAAAATTTTTTTTCTCTCTCTCTCTCTCTCTCTCTCTCATTCCAATATAGTAACATGAACATACTTCCTGTCTATTCCTGTGTCTTTGTGAGCGCTTCGACGAGGTAGAACAGATTTTTTGGTAAAAATTTCTCTCTCTCTCTCTCTCTCTCTCTCTCTCTCTCAGATGATTCGTTTAGGATCCTAAATTTTCTCTCTCCCTGTCTCCTTGTCCCCCTAAATGGTTCATGTAATGTAACAGAAACATTCACACACACAAACACACACTTTATCCGACAGTGTTTCTCTTCATCTGATTGAATCAAGGTACTAAATTCTCTCTCTCTCTCTCTCTCTCTCTCTCTCTCTCTCTCTCTCCTTCGGATGTTCAGTAAGGTTCCTGTATCCTTGCCTGCCGTAATGTCTATAGCCGTTCACCCAGAAAGGATTTATTATTATACGTCTTAATCGGGCTGTCGATGTAACCTAATGACGGTCCCATCTTGGGGCGAGGCAGCAGGCAGCAGGCAGCAGCAGCGGGTCGGCCGGGTCTGGACCGCCGAATTTCTATCACTTGCTCTTGAAACAGAGCGAGGTCGTTTGTTTATAACACAGGAGCGAAAATGGAGCCCCATTATCGTCACCGCAGACCTTTATTAACCATATCATTAAATTAATATCTATAAGGATTATCCTTTTATAACAGCTTGCAAAGGAGATGCGATTTCTGGATGGAGATAAAGCGAGATTGCAAATGCCATGAGCTGTAACGATGATCGCCATCCACGGCCGTAAAAGTCTATCGCAAATCCTATTGCTAATCTTAATGTGGACATCTTAACATTCAGTTACAAATGAGATTATCTTAGACACACATTATTTACCCAGTCAGGCGTTGAACTGCCTTTGGTGTGGCATCTATTTAACCCGTAAGTACCTAGTCGTGGTATCTATGATTTCGAAAAACCTTTTTGGAGTCCTGTAGTGGAATAAATTTCTAATCTATCTTAAAATGTATTTATTTTGAAAGTACTTGAGTAAGTTTGCCGAATAAAGTAATTTATTTCATAAAATGCACTGATCAATAAGTACGTTGCAGTTTGTGAAATAGTGGACGACTATGAAGATTATGTTAATGACGTCGAGCGCGGCGATGACAAAAATAACAACAAATAAATTTCAGTCAGACAATTACAGACCCGAAGTGAAAGCGAGATAAATGTCTCATAGCATGAAACTGACGTTGGGCACCTTTTGGAATTTCAATTTGTCCATCACAGGTCTACTAAAAGGGCAATGGAGACAGTAACCCACAGAATGAGAAGCAATAAACTTTTAGTAAATCAGGTGACAAAGCAAATCCAATTCTCCCTCACCTTTTTTTTTCTATTTTTTTTTTTAAATTCCTACGAGACTTTTCTGTTACGAACGAAGGCAGCCCCTCTGGAAGCAAAGGTACACATTTTGTCTCGTAAATCAGGATCATTCTGCAATCACAAAAAGGTTCCTCATGGTTAGAAAAGTGGCTGAACTAATCCAGTAGGAAAATTCTATTAAACTGTAATTTGAACCACAGAAAATAAAATGGGCAAATGTCGTTAATAAGAATGAGAAAATAAAAAAAACTCCAGAGTCAAGGATTACGACTGTCATTTTTTTTAGGGTAATCATTCGAACAGTCACATATGTTATATTCAACCTTTAAAATCTTACACGGAGATTAATATACGCACCATTACACATGCACAAAATACCCATTTTTAAAGGGCAGATTTTACACGCACGGTACGAAAAAGGATCGAGCCCAACTGCACATACTGTATACAAGCATAAAGATATTTACAGAGAATACGGCCGCGTAAAAAAAAAATACGACAGGTAACATGGCATTTTCCATATACATGCAAATGCACAGCACGAACATCAAGAAAAGCATATACTTTCATTATAAACAAGTAATCATAGATACACACGTTATAAAATACGTAGAAAACTTAGATTCACACACGACACAATTATTAAACACACAGGGGCACAGGCCATACACCCAGCTGGAGCAAACCCATCCCAATTTCATCCGGGGAGGAAAATAAAATGATTTTTGTTGTTCGTGTGGCTTTAAAATCGAACGGTGGCAGCTTATCTTGAGTAAATCACTTGATAGCGGGGATTAACTTGTGACGGCTAAGCTCTAAATCACTTACCGCAAGAAAATATGTTGGGACGTTTTTGTGCCGAAACACTCCTTAAATAACTTGGTAATCGTTATTATTTCTCCTTCTTCGCCCCAACGTGATAATATGGCTCTTGTTCTTCTTCTTCTTCGAGAAAACTTCTGGGCGAATTTTCGCTCACTGTGAGAGAGCAGAGCACCCACTGATATTTTCTTTTCAGCGCTGAGCCGTTTGCCCTGGAAAGAGGTGTTCCCAGAAAAAAATAAAAATAAAAATAAAACTGAAATAAAACAGACGGATCTCTGTCACATCATCACTTAAGATTGCAGAATCACGGATGAACCCTATGCAAAAAAACTACCACAACACTAGCCGATCTCAATACCTTCATGCAAAAAAGAAAAAAAACACATTACACACACACACACACACACACGCGCACATATATATATATATATATATATATATATATATATATATATATATATATATGTGTGTGTATGTGTGTGTGTGTGTGTACATGTTTATAAGCGTATACACACAAGCTTACGCATAAGTAATATATATATTAAAAATATATACGTGTATACACACACACACACCACACACACACACACATATATATATATATACTATACTATATATATATATACAAGTATATGTATGTATGTATATAATGACTTACTCACTATGACCACACAGTTATTGATTTACTTTCATAATTTTCAAAATTCTTAATTTTTTTCCTGCTCTGAAGAACTGCTTTCGATTCGTCATATTTTTCTTTTAATTACACCTCGTGAAAGAGGTATGTGTGTGTGCGTGCGTGCGTGGGAGAATAAGTGTGCTGGTGCACACATTCGTTTATGTGACCTTCCCAAAACCTTTAAGATGATCGTGATGCGTAAAGTAAAATTAAGTCATCATGGCAGTGTAATTAACACTGTACACACTCACTCTTGTAATAACAGCCCTTAAAACATAACACATGTAACACCCAGAGTCAAAGGAAAGAGCAAAGGTGACATCATTATATGTTAGCCAAAGAGAGGGTAGGATCAAGACTTTAGGTGGAGGGGGTGTGGGGTGGGGGAGTGTGTGGAGAAATGGACATAATCTAAGAAAATGTGGTACAGGGGAAGTGGTGGGGAGGGTTGGTGGTGATGGGGCGGGTGGGAGGGGAGGGGGGGGGTTGTTCGCTGAGCAAGTACGAAGATGAAAGGCTCTGGCTCAATGAACCTGATGTCCGGAGATATATATCAAGGTTGGTTTGCCAATCAAGAAGTCTCGTTTACCTAACCCACTGGGTGGGTTTGATCTGGTCTTCGAAATAGGGTTAAATAACACACCAAAAACCCTTTTAAATTATCAAGAAAGCATTCAGGTCAACTACGGCAAGTAAGAAGAAAACGGTTTTATTAAGACTTCTAAAAAAGCGACTGAGAATATATCTACAAATTTAAACAAAAGCCATGAAATTATGAAATATTAACACATCTCAAAACTTCAAAGCCCAATGCTGTTGCAATGAAACACAATTTTGCACGAAAGTAAATTACATTACTTAATGCAACCTAACAATACTGGCTATAAGAGCAAACCTCTTAGAACTCGAAAAACTTCAAGTTCACCGTGTGCAAGAAAACAAAGCCAAATAGTCCACTCGGATATCATCAAGGTTCAACAGCTGAGACGCTAACTATGCTGTACGCTACTGTAAGTAACTGCCTATCTCAGTAAGCGTCATGATAACGCTTTTGATATTAGGTTTTATGCATATAGTTACCCTTCCGTTAAAGATTCGCTATTTTTTTTTAACAAGGCTGTTATTGCCTATGGGGACGTATTAAATCTCTCTCTCTCTCTCTCTGACTTTTATGTGGGACTCACCTTTGGCTAAAACAAATACTAACATCAGGACAATTTTCGAAAATATTTATGGTAAATGAGAAAATACCTTTAACTGAAGCAGCAAAAGCATGCGTGTTCAAACTTAACAATGCAGTAGATGATATTACTGGTGATTTATTAGAAAAAATTAAAGTTATACTACACTAAAGTTTCAGGATGAAAATAACACTACATTAACAGAGTGACTCATCCACATAAATACGTTCTTGTAACCAACCAGAGAGAGAGAGAGAGAGCGATAGAGTTCCCATGTCTGTCATTTGATGGATGTTCCAAGGGGGCACACATGGCTGCCTGTAACGTAAACAAAGTCCAATGAAAGCCTGTACAAAAAAATTTCAAAAATTACTTAACCGATCGTTAAGTTGCTTTAACACTAACACTTTCGTTACACAAAGTAAACAGTGTGTAGGGTTTCCTCGTCAAAGCAGGACTGTTCGGGAAAGGGAGCATTCTCTCATTATCTTTGAGGAAAATTACCAAAGACCGATTTTACAATAATATCCTACGCTTATACATTATTATACACATAAATAACTCAAGTAATACATTGCAGACACTTGCAGCAAGGAAATCTTTTTGTGTTACATTATTAAACAAATCATATGGCGAAGATTCTATAATATATATTTATATTATTATAAAAATATATATATATATATATATATATATATATCTATAAAATAATTCTAATTGATCAGTAAAGGGTCCGAACAGGACCGAAAGTACTAATATATATATATAATATATATATATATATATATAGTATTTATATATATATATATATATTATATATATATATAATATAATATATATATATATATATATGATACAGATTTATATTGTATATATATACATATATATACACAGAGTATATATAATATGAGAGAGAGAGAGAGAGAGAGAGAGAGAGAGAGATTCTAGGTAACAAAAATGCGTAAGAGAAAAGAACCAAGACACCATCACAAAAAAGAAAAAAGAAAAAAAGAAGAAAAAAATGACAACGATCTCGGAAAGGATTGGGAAGGGGGATTTGAGGAACCGAGAGGAGCAGGTAATTCCCAATTTTCTTCCACTCGAAGTGCACTCAAAAGTCCTTTGATACTCCGGAAAAAAAGGAAGAAAAGAGAAAGAAAAGGAGAAAAAGAGGGAGAGGGGGACTCGTTCCTCACACTTTTTCCCCCTGAATGAAGATTGGCAGATGAAGACCCCCTAAGACCCGATCAGGAATTTCGAAAGAGGGAAGTCTTTGATGATGTTGAACGCAGACTAATTCATTAAAGGGCCTCTTTTTCCAATCAATGTGTTGTGAAGAGTTACATTTCAAGGCTATCCGCAGAACCTAGAGTATAATGTTGGCACATTACATTCCTATGCCTTCCTTTCGTTAGAGAAAAGAGTAAAATATAAATTCAGGCTTCCTTACTTCCTTATTCAAATGACTGAATTTAAAATTATTACTAATATCACATATTATGATTATTATTTAAACGTTCTGCAAAACTACTGAATAAATTGTTGCACCTGTAAGATGTCTCAATGTTTCAGCATGTATGTATATTTTTGACTCAATCTCCTAGGGACCTAGTTAGATATGGATGCTCCGTTTTTTATTTTTATTTTTTTTATCATTGCCCCTTCTTAGTCTTTTATAATTAAAGATTGATGTAAATACCCTGTAGTTTCTTTTCTGAATCTTTAAGGTCGAAGGCTAACAAACGTCCTAAAATTTTATGTCATACCTTCATTAAGGTGACAAATGTCACACGATAAAAAATTCCATATCGAAGGCCAAAAGTATTTACTATGAATTATTGCTATGGTTATTATTCTTACTAGAGTTATTAAGAACATTATCTACTGCATTTTATTCACTTATGCCGCCTGCCCTGCACGAGATGGCAGCAATGCTCAAACCATGAGTGAAATTTGATCTTTATATTTGATGGATACTTTTGAAAGGAACATACTACATCCTGCCTACGTGAACTCTAGAGAGAGACTGAGAGTTTCCAGCCCTGTGATTGGCTTATCAACAGCCAATGAGGAACATCGTAATGGACTGGCCAGATATCAAATGCACGGTTGATTGGAATCTACTATAGTATTATTACACTCGCTTGCATTATCATTGAAGTAATGCTTCAACAGTTGATAGATATGTTGATTTGGCGGCTGTAAGAGAGAGAGAGAGAGAGAGAGAGAGAGAGAGAGAGAGAAGAGAGAGAGAGAGACTAGCATTTAGATAGGATCACCACTAATTCAAAATAACTACTATAATATTTCATCTTGAAAAATCATAGCGTTTCATCTGTTTTCTATAAATCAAAAAAACGTCTTCCGTCGTATCTTAGCAAGGCTCCTTCTTTGTCTCCTTGGAAGTCATCTCTTAGTATTTACTTTAAAGTTAGTCCATCAAAGACACTCTTCAAGAGGATAAGAGGGGAAGCCTCTCCAATCTCTAAATCTCCATCAGTGTGCGTGATCAGTTTCCATCGCTTCTTCTTTAACCGTCTAGAATCAGGGCATCCTTTTCAATCGATCCCTTCTTTTAGTTAGCGGAAGTTAGCCGGTCTGACAGCCTCGTCAGCCTGTCGCCTTGACATTTCACTTAATTCCTTTTAACAAGCCTTCACTCCTTCTCTCTGCAACTTACGGAATTACGTGACATGACTGCAATACTGAGATGAACTTATAATAAAATAGGAATGGGTGTGAGAAGTGGTGAAATATAAAATGTCAAAAATGCTGGGCAATGTAACTGAAGCAACTATCTTAACGAGAGAGAGAGAGAGAGAGAGAGAGAGAGAGAGAGAGAGAGAGAGAGATTATCGGTTGTCATTCAGTTTTCCAGGGCAGCGCCGAGCTGGTCAGCTAATAATTAATATAAAAGACTTATTCACTACCCATTCTTCATCTATTTGTTTATTCTTGCCATAGAATAATCGTCATTATAAGGTCCCTATACACTTGCACATATGCAGTTGCATCATGCCTTTAATTGATCATGAAAAGAACGCAAACATAATAGACTTACAAATAATCATACATTTCATATATAAGCACATTCACAGCTCTAGAAATCTTGGTACGCAGGTCAAAGATGTCACACGAAATGCTTAAGCTTGAAAGGTAAAATTTTGTATCGGGTAAGTATGAATATTCTCTTGCAGCAAACTGAGCTAATATCAAGCTTTCCTTTAAAATATGTATACATTTTTTTATTTTCAAGAAAGAGGATGAACTTTCGAGGCCATGCGCATATAGGCAAGTATGAGTCGTAACTGAATAAAAAAAATGAATCAACTAAAAAATGACAAAGGGAAAATAAACCGAAATCCTGGAAAATAGTCAAGTAAAAGTGATCACCACAGAGAGAGAGAGAGAGAGAGAGAGAGAGAGAGAGAGAGAGAGAGAGACTAAAAGGATGACTGGAATAGGAAGTAACACGATAGAAAAGGCATAGGACGGTAGGTGAGGTAGGCAGAGGAGGGACGAGCCAGGGCTAGAAACCGTTTTCGTGTCAGTTGCTTCGGTCGGGTGGCCAGGAACCAGGCTTCCTCGTCTGGAAAATCCCCCACCCCCTTTCCACGTCCCCAACTACCTTTCCCCTTATTTCCCCTCACTCTATGATGACGACATCATAAGGAAAACGTCTTTAGCGGTAACATTTTGTCCTGCCGACGTTAACGGATCATTTTGGCGGAATCGGTGAACGGGAACAGAATGCCTTTACCCGGACAAGAGTAACATTTTTACCCGGAAAACGCTAACGGGATGATTTTGTCAATACAGCCCAAACAGACATAACTCTACTTGGACAATTTTATCTGGGCCCAATTTCTATGAACGGGTGTAAAGGACATCGGTAAACATAGAAATGACAACCACTCTTGAAGGGAATGAAGAGTTGCTTCGATTCGGCCTCCTCTTCAACACGAAAACCAACTGGCGGAGAGAGCGTTTAGCTCTCTCTGCTCTTTAGTTCACTTTCGCAGCGTTGGGTTATCTGCGTACTTAACTCTAACAGTCCTTGTATATAAGGAAATCAATTTGACTGTAGTAAATTCGGCATAGGTACTCTTCGACGCACGTGCAGACATATGCAATAATATGACGTCTCCCCTACCACAGGGTGGTCCGGAGAAAACGATGAAGCAGTTACTGCTACATTCATACTTTTAACTTGCGAAAACACGTCCGTCGCTTGAACTCGAAGAGTCATTAACAGCATGTCAGTCCCTAATGCACTTTGAGGAACCCCTGAGACAATTTTTCTCATCCCAATGAACCCCAATATGTATAGATATATATATATATATATAATATATATATAATATATATAATATATATATATATATATATCTAATATTTATTATATATTATATATATGTCTAATTTATATGTTAGATATATATACATATATTATATGTGTGTGTGTGTGTATATATATATATAATATATATATATATATATGTACGTAATTAAGCATTTGTAATAATTACCTTTAGTAAAATTGAGGAAAAAATCTCGGACGATATGTTACGATAAAATAAATTATAGGCCTACGATTTCTCACGCCATGTTTAACGAAGAGAAATATATACTTATAAATAACAAATAATTAAATAAAACATGAATTCTCACGGAACCCCCGGCGATCGTTCACGGAACCCTAAGGTTCCGCGGAACCCCGGTTGAGGTCTACATTTATGTCTCCACCTTCAACACACTCTCGCTCTTACAATAGATATAGTTCATCTTAAAGAACACCAACCTTTTCTGCTTTCATACACAGTTAACATCTACACTTCATTTCTGTAAAAGAGAGTTGGCTCATATTCACAGTTAACATCTACACTTCATTTCTGTAAAAGAGAGTTGGCTCATCAAATCCATGTATACATTCCCATATTTTTTCTTCCCAATAATCTGCAAATAACTTGCTGCTTTCCTGTTTCACTTTATATGGAATTTGGTTTTCACATATTTTACCATAACCCATATTTACTCCTGAATACTTTAAGGAACCAACTTCTTAAATTTTGTAATCACAATATCAATACTCAGCGCTCCTATATTTCATCTATTAGTCCACCTATAAAACATTAAACAACCCCGTACACATAACGACCTTTTACCTCAGAGCTACTCTTCCATACAACTAGTCACTTCCATCTATATGTTCGAGTAAACATTTTGCATCGCAATTATCACGAACCCTCATGAAGACTAAACTAACCCAGCTGACAAATAGGTCTACTTTATATATATATATATATATATATATATATATATATATATATATATATATATATATATATATATATATATATATATATATATATGTATATATATATATATATATATATATTATACACATAATATATGTATATATAACATAAAGACATGGATACCCAAAGACTCTACTCTGTGGGAATAACAACAACACAGGTAGCGAATCCAGTGCCTAGATTTGCTTTCATTCAATCCAGGCCCAGCATTTCTAACCGCTGCCCTTTGCAAGTACGCAGAAGTGAGGTACTTTGATTAACTGATATGGCAAAAGCTTCCCATCTTCAGACTTCCTTACATTATCTCCAGTTATGACGGATGCTATCAGTTTTCTAAGTATATATATACTAATAATTACTTCTTTTAAATGCCGCATATATATGTGTGGTTAATAAACATGGTATTCATTATACATTTATGTTGACATTATTTGAATTCCAATTCATATTGGGCCAATCATAATAGGGATGTATCATATCCATTGAAAAAAATAAATTTAGATATCTATTAATGTTTATTTATGGGGCATCTTAAAATAAATCAAATATATAGATTAGATCAACAGTAAAATCATATGTAAATATATGTAACACTCAAAATATGTGGCCGGATATGCTGATCAAAACAGCACCCGGCTACAATCCATCCCCTATAAAATCTACATATATGGTCCGACATTGTTTGAATCATAATATCATCATTATTTTTCATCGCAGAACAAATGTAATAGCATATTAATTTTTGGAATCCTTGTGAAAAGTTCTATCAGAATAATGTATAATTTTTCTCTACAACTACAATTAAAGAAGTTTCCTTGGCCGAATTTTCGGATCAAAACGGTACCAAGAGAAACCCATCATTTTTCATTGAAGAAGAAAAGTAAGAGCATATTTGAATCCTCGCAAAAAAATCTATCAGGATAATGCGTTCATTTTTCTCTACGAATAATAACAATAATAATATATTGGAAGGAGACCCTCTTTCAAATAAGTCGTATTGAAAGATACTGCTGCATCAGCTGCATTTAACTTGTAAATAGTCTTCTCTATTTTCCTAATAATTGTTTTCTCTCTGCTATTACAACTGGCGAGTGTTGCGCCGAATGCAGCTGATGCAGCATATCTTCCAATAATAATAATAATAATAATAATAATAATAATAAAATAATAATAATAATAATAATAAATTAGTTAGCATGGACGGATATCCGGATCAAAACGGTGCCCTGATAACATCCCCTATAAAATCTACATATATGGTCCGACTTTGGTTCAATTCGGACCAGTAGTTTCACATACATACACACATACATACATACATAGTCCGACCGTCAGCTTTGTATACGAGATATATATATATGATATTAATATGTATATATATATATATATCTATATATATATATATATATATATATATATAAACTTCATAACCTTTCATATTGTTCTTCCCTGTTTTTCTTTCTTTACTTATTGCTTATGCCATTGGGTTCCTTGGTTTGTTATGTAATAATTAGGGCTACTTCTTGTCTTGATTAATATATTATATATATTATATATATTATATATATATATATATATATATATATATATATATATATATATATATATAATGCTCCTCATCTTTCTCCCTCGCCATCCGATCAGCTCCAAAAGAGAATAATACGACAGTAACACATGGACGGTGGAATCATGAAGTCGCCGGGAATTCGGTATTACTTCCCCAGTCAGGACCTGTCAGGAGTCGCTCAAAAGTTGGAAGAGAAGCGAGATGCCGCTGCATTCTTTTATGGGTTATTGCTTCTCGATCCATAAAGACATTTGGTGCCGGGCTTAAAAATTCTCCGCTTTTAAGAAATCTCCTTTGCCTGCTCTTCAAGACTGTGCACACAGATCTGACAGCTTCGGGGAGAAGAATATGAGAAAAACTTTCGGAATCTTTAATCGGCTAGTTCACATTTTAGACAGCCTGCATGCGGGTATTAGTATATACATGCATATGAGAGAGAGAGAGAGAGAGATAAAACTCGATTCATTTTAGGCTAACATACTTAAAACATGCTTGAGAGAGAGAGAGAGAGAGAGAGAGAGAGAGAGAGAGAAAACTATTCATTTTGGGCTAACATACTTAAATCATGCTTGAGAGAGAGAGAGAGAGAGAGAGAAAACTCGACTCTTTTTAGCTAACGTACTTAAAACATGCAAAAGAGAGAGAGAGAGAGAGAGAGAGAGAGAGAGAGAGAGAGAAAAGAGAGAGAGCTGCGACTACTCTTTTTAGGGCTAACATACTTATGAGAGAGAGAGAGAGAGAGAGAGAGAGAGAGAGAGAGAGAGAGAGAGATTGGTTAAAAAACTCTACTTTATTTTAAGGCTAACAAATTTAAAATATGCGAGAGAGAGAGAGAGAGAGAGCGAAGAGAGAGAGAGAGAGAGAGAGAGAGACTGGTTAATTTTACTCTAACAATTAAAATCATGCCAATCATATTAAGACAAAATAGTTTATAATCAATAAAGCTTGCAGCATATGTTCAATTGTAGCGGTAAAATACCGTGACAAAAGAATGCAAGGCAAGTCAGCATGCCAGATAACTGAAATATTTGTTTACTCAAGTGTTAAGTAACGTGAGTGCAAATTGTCTGTGTTCATACCAAAGCGTCCCTCAGGCTAAAACTAAATATCTAAAACTATAAAATATCTTTATGTAACTATGAACATCATAGAAAAAGATACGAAAATACTGATATAAAATGAACTTAAAGAAACGCTGCCCATACAAAAAAAGGAAAAAATACAACTCTCAGCCGCGGTCCATGAAACTTTCAGCTACAGCCCCGAGGTGGCCTGTGTTGTTGGCACCTATGGCGGTGCCAGACGCACGATCATGGCTAAATTTCACCCTAAATCAAATAAAATCTACTGATGCTAGAGGGCTGCAATTTGGTATGTTTGATGACTGGAGGGGGGATAATGATCATACCAATTTGCAGTCTTTTAGCCTCAGTAGTTTTCAAGATATGAGGGCGGACAAGAAAAGTGCAGACGGACTTACAAATAGCCACCTCAATAGTTTTCTTTTACAGAAAACTAAAAACCAATAAATTTCGTAACAGACATTTTAATACCACTAACGTCAACACAGCCTTTCTTTAAACCACTGCAGAAGCTTAGCATAATATCTCAAATAAACTAAAACATCTCTCACTTTCCGATAATCATGTAAATGCTTTTCTCCCATTAAAAACTGCATTACCAGAGGGAAAATCACCTCCTTATGTTTTAAATACAAGATTTGTTCTAACTTGATATCATCCGTATTTATCCTCTTAACTTTTCTATAATTTATCTGTGGTTAGCAGAGTGCATGAATTCTTAAAAGAAATTTTCAAGGGACTTCATATTATATTGAAGGGTCACCCAGTGCATGCTTCTCATGCGCCTGCTATCGGATGGGGGGCGACTGAAAAAGATGGGGCGCGCTCGTCACACTTTCTCTCCCTTTATCCTCCTCCTCAGCCCTCGGAGGAATCCTCAACCATTCCCCAGTTTAACTTGGAAGGTGGCAAGGGATAGGGGTCATAAATCATAGCGTCAAAGAAGGACGACAGCGGCCCTGACAGACAGGAGAAGACGGAGGCTCAAGGGCTCAATGGGCAGTCATGGAGCAAGATCCCGGATAATAAGCTGTCACATGGTGTGGCCAAGTCCTGGGTGAAGAAGACCCAGAAGGAGGAGGGGGAGGAGGAGGAGGAAGAGGAGGCGGAGGTAAAAACGTTGGGGAAGGGAAAAGAGATGCGTAAAATGCATAGCTTGTGAGGAACTTCTTCCAAATGGCGTGAATAACTAGCAACAATAACAGGCATAGCGATCACAACTCCTGGATGCTGCTGCACCTTTGTACATAAACACTATTAACGCTACCTAAACATTTAACACAGGAGGGATAAACTATCTAAATGTTTAAATCACGAGGGATTACTTCTGCAACTATGGTAATAATTTATTAACTTGCTGAAATTGCTCTTCTTACGTGTTCATTACTTATTTCGGAAGAACAGATCCCTGGCTACATGCAAGAAAAGTATATTTATGACACTTTCTGAATGAAATTAAAAGCAAGAAAATCTCAGGTCCAGCGACATTCTAGTCCGAAAGAAATCAAGAATGGAGCTTGAACTGATAACAGCGCCCAACTCCCAGAATTAATAATAATAATAATGTGTTATAAAAAAAATCCACAATTATATATTTAAGTATAGAACTATGTAAAGAAACATAGACTTTCGAACAGCTGAACGCTGTTCATCAGTGTGGACATTTTAACGTCTGCACTGAACGGTGTTCGAAAGTCTGTTTCTTTACATATTTATATACTTTAATATATAATTGTGATTTTTTTATAACAGATTGGTCTTCACAAGACTGAATTTCTTAATAATAATAATAATAATAATAATAAATAATAATATAATAAATATAATTAATAATAATAATAATAATAATAATAATAATAATAATAATAATAATAATAATAATAATAATAGCAGATTAGTAGTGGAAGTATAAGCGGTAAAAGTATTCAAGCAAGTTTTCCTTAATAATAATATAAGTATTAGCAGTACAAGTATAAGTGATAAAAGCATTAAAAAATAGGCCCTTGATTAAATATACAATACTAATAAAAATATTATAACAATAATAATAACTTGAGTGGTAGCAATAGTAATGTTCTTTTTCATTATTGACGGAAAGAATAATAAATGGACAATAGTAATATTGTTACTGATAATTTCCTAGAACATGGCCCCGACGACGAAAATGAGTTGTGCTGCATAAAGGTAACAAATTGCACACTGAAGGGCCCAGCATGCAAAAAGCTAACCTGTCAGCTGTACAGGAAAACTCATAAATAGTCGGATTGGAGACATGAGCTTGTACTCTAATCGCTCTAATTTGTTTTATGGCGTCGAGATCGGATTGTACATGCCAATTAAAATTTTCAGTTGGTTCTAAGCCTAATTTGATTAGCGGATCAGCTTCACTTACACGGGAACAAAATTGTAATAAAAGAGATTATAAAATCAGCCGAGTTTCCAGTCTCGATTCTCGTCTTGAGGAATATATGTACTTGATATCTAATTCTGCTAAGTATTTTATACTAATACTTTAGATTTATTTAACAGCAAGATGAAAACATAAAATCAACCAGATCCTGACATCCATTTTATAAAATTTATGCAGAAATCAGTGGGTTTATCATCCGTCCAGATTATTTTTCGTATTATTTTTGCAACCGTACTTTGAAGGAGATTGGTACAAAGCCAAGTGAGCTCCCATATGCTTTACTATAGCCCACATTTAGTGATTAAATGAAGAGAGAAGCTATTTTAAATATTCCAGTAAATAGCTTTGTGTGTGTGTTGGTGTGTGTGTGTACGTCATCTATTGTTACCCTCATCGTGCCTAAGCAGCTGATGATTTATCTGTTAATTAGTAGAATGAACAGAATGACAGAGAACTGCTGAAAACTGGAAAACTAATACCCTCTGGAGCCACTCCCATAGGGATGAACGGCACATGATGTGTATGCAAAGATATATATATATATATATATATATATATATATATATATATATATATATATATATAGATATATATATATATATATATATATATATATATATATATATATAGATATATATATTATATCTATATATATATATATATATATATATATATAGATATATATATATATATATATATATATATATATATATAGTATATATATATATTATATATATTTAACTAAACAATGACATGACAAATTGGGTATTTATATGTACGTAATTGCCTGATTTAGTTATTCTGAATAAAAATTTTACATAACGCAATAGAATATCTAATTTAATGAAAAACTTTACAATTCTATTACTTTACCACTACGACACAGACAACTGAAAATATAATTGGGTTGAAAGTTTAATACCTCTTGAGAGAGAGAGAGAGAGAGAGAGAGAGAGAGAAATCTGAACGAATATTTGCAGCTTCACATTACCAGTATATGATGGTATTTCATCAACATGATTCCGTTACCGAAGATGTTTCAGAAAGAATTTTTTGACGCCTATACATCTATTTCTATTTTGAAAATTTAAATTCTGAAAATGCATTCCATCCACTTCTGTCAGCCCGAAATGCAACAGTTCCTTAGAATGTAATATTCACTCCTAATACTAAATTGTTAATTTAACAGCTTTGCATTCTTACTCTTATACATCGTATCAACATACACGTTCTTCTGAATTTATTAGTCACGTAACTGTTCTTCGTTTTTTAGATATCTGCTGATAAACTGAAAAATAATATAAATGTGACAGTTCGTATATTGTATTTATCAAAATCCTTTATTTCTTATTTACTATTTGGTTTCACGAAAAAACATTATCGTATGTTGGTTACATTTCTGAGTGGTCGATAATAAGAACTGCCAAAATGGATGTGATTATTGACTATAGAAAATTCTAGGTTAGAACATAAACTTACTTATTTTGATGGATAATTGAGTGAAATAGGACTTTTTCTAGCGTTAATAAAAAAATGTGATTTTTAATACACTGGAAAAATATCCAGATTCACTTTGGTTAACGAAAATGAATTAAAAATCCTGACTTAAAATTTCAGGAGATCCTTTACAGTTACGATTAGTTGGGGAGTATAACAACAGTCTGTCAACTCACCTCTGATAAACTAAAAAAATCTACCCAATATCACTTACCCAGTCATGTTATAAACTCAAGTATAACAAAGAACCGCAAAACTATTTTCTTCAAGCAACGGAATACTCTTATTTACAAACTGTAAAACATAATATTAATCCTATTTTATCAGAATTTTCCCCCCACCAATCAGGATAATAAATAACACCTAGCAGGTCATTTTTGTTCATTCATTAAAAAATTTCTCAGTTGTTTAAATCTGACCCAATGCTAATGTCATTTCCTGACCTCGCACTCAAATGTTGGAGACTAAACGTATTGTTTCTCAATCTGTGAAATTACCTGATAAACCAGCGAGGTTACAAAAGCATTGCGGACTAACTGATACGAGTCGGCAAATTATTCCAGTGCAATCATTCTGGAATAAGACAGGCAGGTGTCCTATTTACCCGGAAACACCATGAATAAAACCTTCATTTGAAACCATAACTTTCTAGGCTACTTCACGCATATAAACACTTTATTTCATGTCTATTCATTTCCAACAAAGACCCAAGATTGAACATCAATCCGTCACCGGATTTATATTAAAAAATCCTGACAGTTATAGCTTACTCGTCCATGTACTGCAACCAGGTTAACTGCAGTTTACTGTAAATATTTATACAGACTATTCACCTGAGCCCGTTTAATTACTTCATCTTTAGTCGCATACATCCCCGACATTTATATCATTAATCTCAATTTTTCATTCTTGCAAACCATTCATCAAAGCAATTCACATCAACTCTGGCCATCGTTCATTACTCAACCACAATTATCCAGGCAACTCGCTTCAATTAAGTTGACTGTTTATTTTCAATTCGCATTTATACAAGCCATTCATCTGTACCATTTTCAACAGATTTATGCCCCTAAATCCCTTTCGAGTTTATCCATGCCAAAACATGATGTTCATTCAACCGGCGAATGTTGCCGGATTTAGCATCAAAGATCCAATGTCATAAATACCGCTAATAAATTTTACGCTCGTGATAGGATAGTGATGGAGCCAATATTGCAAACATGATATCAACATCTCTCTCTCTCTCTATCTCTCTCTCTCTCAGTCCTCTATTCCCGCTTTGGCACTGCTGTTAAAATTGGCAGATTCTGTGAAACGGGGCTCTTTGAAATGATCTCTCTGGACACCAGTTTTCCCTCTCCACCAGATTTCTGTCAACAAATATCCCATATCTTCACATAGAGCTTTCTTGTTTTACAGTATCCTTAAAAATGATATAGTTATAGGATATGATCCCTGCTTCCAAATTTTTCTTTGGACCATTTTGTTAGAAAACTTATTTTTCAGTCTTTCCCTTCTAGTATTGTCTGGAACATCTGACTTGGAATTCTTCAGTTGTATTTGCATGCCTGCCGCCATTTCATTATATATTAATCCAGAAGTAATTTTGGCTTTTTATAAAATATATTTCATTATTTTTCCCGAAGACATTTTCCACTTGCTCTCCAACTCTGTATCTTATTTGAATAATATAAATCTTTTCAAGTGCGTTTTCATTGAAACAATTATTATACGATATCGTATACAAGAGCAAAATTAGGTTACGTTATACTTCCAAAATGTGTCACTTTATTCTGTACACAAGCAGCCTCTGGAACGTATTGCTTAGTGTTATTTCATTTCATTGACAAGTTTTGTGCAACTTTCTCCCTGAAACCTTGTGTTACCTAGTCGATGACAATTTTGGTGGTTTTCCTAGCTCGTATTAGATACCAAGTAAAATATCTAACACATCTGAATATACTTTTCTACAGTGTCATCTTACACACGCACACACACACACACACACACACATTTTATGCTGAGATCAGCTAACACTAAGGGGAATTGTGAATAATAAGTGCACCCGCCCGGACTTAAGATCCGAACTAGCCAAGAGGTCAGAGCCGACTGTGTAATGTTGTATCTTTAGCAGGAATTGATTAAGACACGAGTTATGGTCTTGAAATGAGACTTTCTTAATGAACTGCAGTGGTAGTTATATGAATTGCTGGCCAATCAGCAGGCAGGAAACTTACACAGTAACTAACGGACTAGTAATGTACAATCATTTATAGCTCCTATTTAGATGAAAATCAGGTGTGCTCTCTGTTGGCGCTACTTGGCTGACTCGATGCATTACTATGGGCCTTCTCAAGAGAATCACAGAATTTGGTGATGTTCTGTCGCTTGCTTCTTGAGAAATGCAGGCCTTTAGTGTGCTGGCACCCCCTGAGAGTTAACCAAGGCGTTACAGAGGGGGTCCTGCCCTTGAAAACTGGACTGGAGGGGTAATGTGGTCGAGCTTATGCTGGTTTTAGGTGGTTGATTGCAACCCAATCTATTGTGCCTTGGATGTCGATGAGGAAGGCTTTCTGCTTGCAGTGTTGCCTTGTGTGGACCCTTCAGGATAAAGGTCTTCTCGTTTGGCTTCTAGGATGGATGGCAAGGGGGGAATTTTCTGAGGATTGTCTGGAGCCTGAGGTGTTATTTTGGGGGAAGAATTCAACAGGTATCACGAGCAGATCACCATACACCATCTCAGCTGCTGAGAGGTCAAGGTCCTCATTAGGTGTGGTCCGAAGGCCGAGGAGGACCCATGGAAGCTGCAAGTAGCAGGTTGAGGTGTTGCAGTGAAACCTGAGGGCTGCTTTCACTGGATGGTAGGTGGTTGTGTGATGCAACTGGGTGCGAAGGAGATGGTTTTGGGATGTCCAGAGCTGTGATGTGAAGATAGTGCCTCTGTCAGAGGTGATTTGATCAGGTAGCCAAATCTGGAAACCCATGTTAAGAGGAAAGCACTTGCACATACTGCTGCTGATATGTCCAATAAAAGCGTGGTTTCGGGACATCTTGTTGAGCGGTTAACCACTGTGAGTAGGTAACAATGCCCTTTGAAGTGCGGGAGGGGACCAACAATGTTGATGTGGGCATGGGCGAAAGGGTGTTGTGGTTGATGAAAGAAGCCTACACCTGAATTTGTGTGATGCTGGATTTTGGTGAGTTGGCAGGAAGAACATTCACAGGCCATGCCTTTGTATTTTGATATGATGTTCCAGATGAAGCACTTCTTTGGGAAGATAGCTGTAGATCGTCCAGAAGGGTGTGCCAGACTGTGGACGTTGTCGAAGATGTGACGTGTAAATGACTGTGGGAACCATGGGTATGGGCATGGGCAACCAGAGGGTGGAGGTGGGGCTAGTGTTGTTGAGGGGGCATTGTGCCATTACAGAGATGTTAAAGAGGTCTTGCAGGTGTTGAGCTCTGGGTCCTGCTGTTACTTGTCTGCAAGCTGCTTGTAATTGAGGCTGAGGTGTACTGTATCGATGGAGATTCTTGTTTCCCAGGGACGTGGCAAAGGGTGCAGTTGAATTCGGCAGTGGCTGACAAGTGGCATTACTGACAGGGTAAGTGTTTAACAGTTAGGTATACCGCCAGCAGCTCATGGTCAAACATGGAATAGTTTATCTCTGTCTTGCTGAGTTTCCTGCTAAAAAAAGCGAGGGGTCGATGATAACTATGGATGACCTGTTCCAAGACAACTCCTATGGCTATGTCACTGGCATCCATGGAAAGCAGCAGAAAATGACTTGGTACAGGGAATGAGAGGGAGGTGGCCTTGGCAAGGGTTACCCTTGAGGACTTCGTAGAGTGGGGACAAGGTTGAGGCAATGCTGGGCAAAAAGCAATGATAATAATTAACCATTCCAAGGAATCTTGTAGACCCTTGATGGTGGTAGGGGTTGGGGAACTTCCTGACAGCAACGAAATATTCAGGCAAGGGCTGGAAGCCCTCAGGTGTTACGAGGTGCCCTAAGAATTCTACCCTCTTGGTGGCGAAGGGGCATTTGTTGTATTGGATTTCGAAGGCATTTTCTTGTAGATGTTGGAGTACAATATGCAGTTGTTGGAGGTGCTCCTCCTTTGATGTAGAGAAAATTAAAATATCATTGAAGTAACAGACACAGAAGGGAAGGTCTCCCAGGATGCCGTCCATCGATCGTTGAAAAGGAGCTCCTGCATTGCCGAGGCCTGAGCAGGAGTAATTGAAGGTGAAGGTGCTGACGGCATTGTGATGGTTGTATTTGGGATGTCTTTGGGATTCATGAGGACCTGGAAGTAGCCATTGAGAAGGTCCAGGTTTGAGATAAATTTTGTGCCAAACAGGAAGGTGGTTACATCTGTGATATTAAGGAGGTGGTAGAGGTCAGCATCACTGATCACCTTCAGCCTTCTGTAGTCCCCGCATGGGCAAAGGGTGCTGTCCTTTTTTGTTACTATGTGGATGGGAGATGGCCAAGGACTGGATGCCTTTTAACACAAACTCATCTTCTCCATCTCTGCAAAGGTTTTCTTTGCAGCGGTGAGTTTTTCAAGTGGTAGACGTTGGAAACAGGAGTGTATAGTGGACTTGAGGCCTTAATGTGGTGGTAAATACTGTTTTTGGCAGAGATTTCATGAGACTTTCACAATTCAGGTTTGAGGACTTCTAGGTATGTAGCAAGCAGGTGGGGCAAACTTGTCTTTGGAACTGGAGGGCGAGTTCTGCAGTGCTGCAGCAGTGGGCATTGTGGACAGATCAGTGGGATTGATGAGGCAGAAGGGAATGGCAAGCCTCTATGTTAACCAAAAAGTGGGTACCTGTAGTGGAATCAAGGATAAAAAAGATAGGGGCTGATAAAACACGTAGGATTGGATGCGTCAGGATTAGGGTTAGGTTTAGGTACATTAGTATGGCCCCTGATTGAGGGATACACACCTAATATGGCAACAGCGAGGAGCAGTAGCTGTTTCATGCATTTTTTGGCCATGGGCATCCTGGGAGGCAGTTCTTGGCAGCAGGGCCAAATGTTCTGTGGTATTGGCAAAGCTGAAACGATGGCTCTTGGGTTTCTGTAGGTGAGATGGGCTACGAAGTTTTGTCCTAGAAGTTTGCGAGGGTTTGACGGCCATGGGTTGCTGTGCTGTGTCGAAGATCTATTGTACACGAATCTGTCTACGTAGTATGACCTCCTGGATGATGTTGGTGCCTTAGTGTCCAGTCACTCTGTTAACTGGGGGAGGAGGTGGTTAGGTAGGGTGGCGAGAACGTAATCTGCCTTGGTTGATGATGACCATACACCCTTGATTTTGAGTGTGACTTCGGCTTGACAAAACAAGTGTAGGCGTTAGTCGGTGTATTTCGTCATCGGAAGTCTCTGACACTTTTGCTGGGTGTTGGTGCAGTGGGGCACCGCTTTAGCATGAGTTGATTAAGACAAGAGTTATGATCTTGAAATGGTACTTATTAATGGACTACAAAGGTATGAATTGCTGGCCAAGTTACACAATAACTAATGGACCAATAATGTACAGTGATCTGATATTAGCCTTAATAACCCTTTTATAGGTGAGAATCAGGTGAGCTCTCTGTTGGTGTCACTTGTCTAACTCGATGCATTGCTATTGGGTGTTGTCATGAGAATCACAGAATTTGGTGAAATATTGTTGGAAGCTGGCAACGTCCTGTTGCTTGCTTGGTGAGAAACGCAGAGGCCTTTAGAGTGCTGGCACTTATCTAAAGCAAAGGCCCAAGTTTGAATTTTGGCATTGGGCAGATGCACTTGTTTTCATTATTTCTCTTAGGTCTGAGGTTATTGTTTGTGAATACAAAAAAGTCACTTGTGCATGTATAATTTACATTCACACAAACACACACATACATACATACATATATATATATATATATATATATATATATATATATATATATATATATATATATATATATATATATATATGAAGTGTCAATCGGTGTTTGTGACACTCATTTGAAGGATGTGGAAGTGATTTATGATAAGTGCGATGCATTAGGGCTGTTATCTGTGTCTAACACTGTTAGGGGAGGAAGTATAGGAAGCTTTTCTTCCTAATTGCATTTTTGCCTTGATATCAGGTGTTGTGTTCAAGGGGAGTCTGGGGCCACTTAGCACTTGGAGTGCCCTCCCGTTCTTAATTTTATGGTTGGGTTTGGTAATTTTTATATATTTGTTGGTGTAGGTGTTTATCGCTGTATAATCTGGTCCTTATTTAGTCAGTTACATGTCCAAGGCAGGTCCAACTGACTACCTATATGCTTAGTAGTCATCGGTTTCATACCTTGCTATAAAGCTCCACTGTTGTAGAGGTGAGTCTGGCTATTAGCCACACCCTACATGGAGAAGATGAGCACCGACCTGAGACAGTACCTTCCTGTAGCAGATCTCTTATTAGGTGAGGAACAAGAAACATTGATTCAATGCTTTTATTTTCTATTTCTCTGTGCATTAGCATTTATGATGTGTAGGAGCATTACCCATATCCCACCTCTGGGTCAATTTGGGATTTAGCAATGTAATTATTTGGTAAGTTATTTTATATATATATATACACACACACACACACACACACAACACACACACACATATATATATAATATATATATATATATATATATATATATATATATATATATTATTATGATTATGAAAATGTGTTTATATATACTTATCAAGTAATTACGAATCAGAGCCCTCCCTCCTCTCCACATATGGGAATGGGCAGAAACAATTAACTACAGACTGAAGGTGTTCCTCTCTTACCCCGTAAGTGGGTGGGGCAATTCTTACACTGACAGCATAGTAACTAGCGCTAGTGCGATTGTCAAATTTTAAGCTTCCGGCACGAGTGAACCTGTAAGCAATGTAAGTATATACGTATATAAACATTATTTTATCATAATAATGTGAATATTCTCTTTTTGCCTTTGCTGCAGCATACATAACTGTCACACACCCACTGCTTCCTTGTCTTCTCTGTATCTAGTACACAGTTTTTCACATTTTTTACATAAAACTTCTGTGGGCAGAATCCTGTGTCTTCTTTCTTCTACTCATCAAAAAAGTCTTGCAAGGCACGAAAAAATTGTACATGGCACGAATCGCACAAGTGATGTCCTCCCATTCTTGAATTCCCCATTTAACTAATTTGAAATAAATCCCTAGACTGCATAAAGACATATGAACTCCCATTGGCTAGAAAGAGTAATGCAAGGATTCCACCTTCTGACTGGCCCTTGCAATTTCATAAAGCAGCCTCGCAGGATGCTTGGATTCTTGGAAGTGCAAGCACTCAGGCAACAGAACACACTCCCGACGATTATTCTTGTGACATTCGAGAGTCTCACCGAGCGCTTGAATTCCTTAGAATCACAAGGGCTCGGAAGTCGATATAGACCACTCTCGATGATCATTTTTTACAAGATTCTGGAGTCTTGCCGAGGACTCGAATTCCTTGGAACTTTGAAAGCTCACTGAGCGCTCGGCTGGTGTTATATCAACTGCCTGGGATTTTGCCAAATCTTGAATGTTTCTCATCCAGTGCGGAGGTTCGGTCTCCAGTCCGGTTTAGGAACACAATGACATAAGTGCTGAGACACTTAGGTGTTTCGATACTGCCTGCCAGCACTTTTTAAATGCTCTGTTAGGTTCAGTCCCTGTGTCTTAGACCTTAGGGTCTGAGCACGTAGGATAGAAGAATAATCCTGTGGTAGGGGTGCAAGAATACTATCACCATAAGTCCTGTGTGTTGTAAAAACTGACTAAAAGGACAGTAGTTGCCTTGCAGTCTTACGTTTTTAGTAAAAGGCTAGGCCCACCACCAATAGCTGTGGAAACTTCTGCCTTGCAGTCGTACTTTTCAGTAAAACGCTAAGCCCATTGCCAATAACTGTGGTTGATGACAGAAATGGCATGCGGTCGTAAAAACCCCCTTTGCCAAACAATAAACCATGCCCGATGATGCCTTTGATGGAAGGCAGTGGAGAAGACACGTCAGGCAACCGACCCCTTAATGTAGGGATAACAACAAGGATATATATATATATATATATATATATATATATATATATATATATATATATATATATATATATATATATATATATATATATATATATATATAGTGTGTGTGTGTGTGTGTGCATTCATATGTGCAATTATATATACATAATATTTGAACCTCGCCTTAAAATTCTGAAAAATACTTAGCTTCCAGCGCCAAATTCACAGTTTATAAATCTCTCCATCGCAAATGAACTTTGACCTCATTGAAGGGGCCTCTTTTTCAATCACGCATTTTATCGAGTCTTGCTCTAATTTCCTTTGGACCACATCGTTATTTCCTTTCGAGCGTTCTGAAGATCACTTTTCGGCTTCTGCATTTTCCCTTGCTTCCTTCAAACCGCGTAGCTTATTTCCTTTCAAAAACAGTTTACTTCCCCAGATATTACTTATTTCTATCTTTCACATCCACGCGCGACTTTAGTGTTCCTTCGACAACCGCTATCATGTTTCTCATTTCTACATCACTGAACGTACTTCATTTTTTGAACCAAGTAGTATATATGATGTGGCTGAGAAAGTAAAGAGTAAAAAGCACATGATAAAGCACCCCTTTTCTCCTGACGTTCACCTTCTAGTTATCATTTCATGTCCAACATCAACTTCCAAGATCATATGATGATGGTGTCCTATGTTCGCTCAGAGACATTTTTTACTGAAGGGCATGAGAAAACGTAAATGTAAACCTACACTCGAATGGGGAAGTGAAGGTCAGGTCGAGATACCGATTAATACAAGGTTTTCTGACCTTGACACACCGAATACGAAAAGATGTGGCTTTATTGGTGACACTTGGGCGACTGACAGGAGGAGAGATAGTGTCTCTAAGATCAACGTGACTAATTACTTAACTTAAATAAAAGAAAGGTAATAACTGATTTTTCCAACAGAATGGGAGTGACTGAGAGACTTTGCGATCATTAATTCCCAGCAAAAATAAAAAGCTTGCTTTTACAAACAACGGTGCGTCGTTCTTCCTAATACCTGTAGAATACTTAAGCATGCATAAGTACAAGTAATATGGAGCATGTTAAAAATTCAGAAGATGCAAATCTTTTCAAATCTCAAGGGGAACATTGAAATAAACAAAGAAAGGCCTAGTATTTTTTATATGTAAACTAGTTACAAATTTGAATGTTCAACGTGGTATGGAAAGAAGGCAACTTGGACCTCTTTCCTGAAAAGTCAACTTTTCTTCCCTTAACCTAAACAGTGAATTACATCCCTGGTGGTAAGTCTACTCTGGTGGGTCGCAACCAAGGTGGAAAATTCTTGCTGAGTAATGACGGTTATCACAAATGTCATATTAGCGCTTTTTGTATATGTTTATATATTTATATATATATATATATATATATATATATATATATATATATATATATATATATATACCTGTTTATAATTGTGTGTGTGTGTGTATATATATATATATATATATATATATATATATATATATATATATATATATATATATATATATATATATATATATATATATATATATATATATATATATATAATATATATATATATATATATATATATATATATATATATATATATATATACACATTATATAGCTCGTTATCAACTGACAACCAGGTTTGCAATTATTTGTTTATGTCACAAGAGGCACAATGAAGTTGAACCAAATGCATGCCAATAGACCACTACATCACTTTTAGTGCAACAAATATCCGAATCAACATTTCTTACAGTTTCCGTCAAAATGTATTCTTTTACCTTAAAAAAAAAAAAAAATAGCGTTATGCTTGTCGGTTTCTCTAATTTGGTATGAAAATAAGAAGCGTAAAATTTACCCTAGCATCATATTGCAGTTTTTTTAATTTTTTTTATTTTACGTATTTCGGACCGTCTTCGTTTTAGAAAAATCAACGCTTCAATTCATAAAGTGTCCCTTCAGGTAGATTTCACGATATCCGTCTCATGTTTCAGTAATTGGAGTAACTCCTGGAAAAAGTGGAGCCAGTTGATATTCCCAGGAAATGTGTGCCGACCCAAAAGAAAATGTTCTGCACAGAAATTCCTGTTCATTAGGAAATTCCTTTTAGAAATCGAAGGAGAGTGCCATCGGCGCCGCAAGCTGTCTTCGTTTGCAATGCAACTTTGCGCTTGCAAATTCTGGAGACACAAAGAATTTTGGCCCGAGAAGCAAAAGGATATATACACGAGAGGGACAGGGAAGTTTCCATTTCAGAATCATGAAGTCAAAAGGGGGATTCGCTGAAGGTCAAAAAGAAAACAAGAAACAGAGCTGGGTGCGACGAAACAAAATTTACAAGAGAATATGATTAGAAAACGACGCCGAAAAAGATATTCGATATATTGTTAGCGACAATTTGCTTTAATCTCTAATAAACAATACAGTGATATTCTGATGAACCCAGGTATTAAATTCAATATTCCCTCCCTGTAAACGTAGGTAGGGAAAAGGATAACATACCGTATCTAACAATATGAAAGGCTACAAATCATGTACATGGGATATTCATATATTAACATATATTAAGAGTAACTCCACTTTACAGTGTTCAGTGAACATAGACCAATAGTAAGCTGCCAATAATTCTATCTTCACTACAGTATCTGTTATTCTTAACAGTGCTTATGTTCTCTCGACAAAGTAAAATTATCATACCTGTCGAAGCTATGGTATATCCACAAAGGCTGATATTTTGTGAAATTTTAGGGACAAAACCAAAATAATTAATATTACTGAACTTACATCATAACATTTCCTGTACAGAAAATTACATTTTCTGTATAGAACATTGAGAAGTCACCAAGTGCAACATCTTGAGAAAAATACACCGCTAAAAATGTGCAGATTCTAGCAAATCCCGAAATACCAAGTTGGCCTCTTTTCAATATGCCCAAGCGGTACACTACCTAGTTGCTACCAGTGCAATCTCCTCTTTTCATATTCTCTTATGTGTTTGTCAAATCTTGTAAGAATAGAGTATTTTCTCCTCCATATACGCTGCATCTTAAAGGCAATATCTTAATATAAAATTGAATATCTTGCCGTCGTTCCTGGGTGATTATTTTTCTTCTGTCTACTTACCGAATCTTTCAAGGAACCTCTGATGTAAAAACCAGGATCTTGTCTTGCTTAGAAGAAAATTCCCATCCTTAAAGACTGCGCCGGTATTGGACTGATAGAATTTCGTTGATTAACAAAGTTTGGCCGAAAATATGGCTAGTTTTGGCGCCGAAGTTGCAGGAGTTGGCAAGGAAAAGGGTTTGGGAAGGGAATAGGCAGGAGGGGGTTGGGGGTGGGGGTGGGGGTGGGGTGGGGGTTGGGGAGGGGGGATGCTTGAGGCGAAGGCGGTCGGTAACACCTCCGGAGCTTTGGTATAATTTCTTCCCGAGTCTATTTTGAAACATCATAAAGAAGGGAATCTTTCTTAACTCTAATTGCAAAATATGCAGCAATGCTCGACATATTACGGTGTACAAAATTAAGTTTACTCTTTTTAATTAGATTAAAACTTATCTCATCACAACGGAAGACTAGTCCAACGAAGTTCAGTTATATACTTCTTAGCGATTGAGAATCTTCACCAAGCTGCTCATGTTGTTTTTGAACTTTTCATTAAAAAGGGCCTAGTTCAACTGTCCTCTGTGAATACTATATATCATATATATATATATATATATATATATATATATATATATCTACTATATATATCATATATATGTATATAATTGTAATAACCACAATGCCCTCTTAACTTCTCAAATTCTTTGCACCTTTTTTGGATATGCTTGTCAATGTGCAAGAAATATAAAGAAAATATGATGTCCGGTAGCGGGAAACAAACCCGGGTTACCATGAATACGACGACGTCAGGGCGGCAACGTGACCTCGTCGTGATTATAGTAACCCGGGTTCGTTTCCCGCTACTGAACACCATAATTTCTTCATACTTCTTGCACTTGGATCTTAGGGGCTTGTAGTGACAACCGCATCCAAAAAAGTGGCAGTTACAATTACATAGTACGTATCAGGTAAGAATGTATATATATATATATACACATATATATATATAATAATATATATTATTATATATTATAATATAATATATATATATATATATATATTATAATACATATATATATATTTATACTATATAATTATTATAATATATCTGTGTGAATAAAAACTCAGAAACGAATACCGAAGGTTGCTCAGGGTGAATAGTAGAAATAAATGGCCGACAATTGTTTTTAATAAAATATACTCACCTTAGTGTCACACGACTCTTTGTGAGAAGTCATCTTTCATTTCAGAAATAAAAAGGTTTCCTTCTACGTTTATAAGTCATCATACAAAAGACATATTGCCGATTCCAGTACCTTTAATAAGATGGGATGAAGTGTGAGAAGTTATTTTACTATTTTTGAAAATTAAAATTTAATCTTTATAAACTTGTGATCTTTAATAATTACCTTTAAAATGAGTGGAAGTCAGTGTCTTGAGGTAACACCCATGGAAGCCATAAAATATTTGACAGTCACGGTCCCCACTTTATATTTTTGATGTATTTTTAAGAAGGGTTACTATCATCCAAGAGATGGCCAATCATTAAATCTTATTCTAGAAGCATTCATCTTGCAAATTGTAAAGCCAAGCCACAGATCCCAAGAGAAAAGTTGCACGTTTAGACCACTTTGTAACTGGTTGGGTACATCTAGACGTAAAGTGAGCACATTACGTTTGTTGCATAAAATGCACTACGACGACAAAATCCTTTGCACCCTTCTTTACTTGGCATAGCTGATTTGTTTGCAACACTAGGCAGGCTGCTGCTGCAAGCAAGTGCGTCATTTTCTGGAACTTGCCTTAGGCAAGGGGTCGTTAAGACCGAAAGATCTCGGCAGTTCTCGCGCTTTCATTTTCCTAGGTGGCATTACCTTTATTTAAACATAGCATCACGTTTTATATACTTCGTGATCAAGTTATTCACACACACACACACACACACACACACACACACACATATATAATATATATATATATATATATATATATATATATATATATATATATATATATGCACGCACTCGGATGCATATATATATATATGCATCCGAGAATAAGCCTATACTTACAGAGACAGAAAGAAGAGGGAAACAGAGACACAAACTTAAATAATTTACCTAAAGAATCACCTAAGCCAGGGGTGGCCAACCTATGGCGCCTGCGTCAACAGTGACGCATTGCACGATTACAAGTGGCGCAAAAATATCCCAGAGATAATAAAAGAAAAAAACATGCCTGCTCATAAAAAAAGAAAAAATGATAATACTAATAATAATACTGATTTCTAGAGAAAAAATACAAAAAGAAATCAAGTAACTTATAGCTAGAAGTGAGTTTTACTGAGATTTGTTCTAATCTTAAAACATAGAAATAATTTTTATTTGATTTTATTGTTTCGTGTGCATCTATTAGTCATCTTCTTTATATACCTGTGTATATATATATATATATTATATATATATATATATATATATATATATATATATATATAAACCCCCCTTTGACAAAACTACACAAAAAGACAACCCTTACCTGTTGGCAGCAGGTCACTAGGCTAATAAGCTCACATAAATACAAAAATATACTATTTATTACCCAAAGCAGATGAACATAGCAGATGAACATAAAATAGAACAAAGTGATTAATAAGTCATGGTGATAAAAAAACCCAAGTTTGCCCCACAAGGAAACTATAAGTTATCATTCCACTCTCCTGGTTTAGTCTAAGTAATCACTCCAAGGCTCAAAATGTCAACTCCTACTTTGTCTTAGTCAAGTTTAGAGAATCCCGTTTCTAGAACCATGATAAAGAACCCATCTGTAACAAAGATATATTCATTATATTTCTTATTACACAATATTAAATAAAGGTATACACTGCACACTTCTCTCTTTTCAAAGGCAACTGTTTCTAAGTCATTTAAATATGTGCCATACCTCGAGATGGGTTTCCTCAACACCTGGTGTCCTTCTCTACCGTCTTCCTTCTTATCACAAAGGAATGTGTCTTTCCCTCAAGTGCCTCGAATGGCCGGACCCGTCATTGCACATGCACAAACGGATGCACACATCCGCCCCACCCCAATATTGCCCAGGGTTACAGTACGGACAACCACCAGCCAAAAATGCACACACATCAGATTCCTTGTTTCAAGAAGGCTATCTCTACGGAGTTCTCTGTTTCCATGCAAGAGCAGCTGATACATGTAATTCACTAACACATCAATTCATGCCTATAAGATATATATATATATATATATATATATATATATATATATATATATATATATATATATATATATATATATAAATGAATGAATTAGCCAAATATGTCCAAATTACCATACTTGAAGGATTGAAAGGGTTAAAGTTTGTGTGGCGCATCTGAATTAGAAGTGAAGAAGAATTGGTGGATGGGAAACAAAAGGTTGGCCACCCCTGACTAAGCGAAAACGGTCGGGAAGAGTCCGTAGTTGTTGGATATCTTGCAGATTTCGAAAACAATAGGAGTTATGATGGTGATAACTAAAAGTATTTCTTTACCGTACAAAACAAAGAATTAAACAATTGAATATTACATATATACATATACATATATATATATATATAGTAATATATATATATATATATATATATATATATATAAACGAACCATGGATTATTTTCTCAACTTTTTGGTTACATCCTCTACATAAGAATGGAGAATAATTCGTTAGCATGGGTAGGCGCATGCACGTTGATCAGTTAAAGTAAACCCGCACTCCCGCTCTCTCTCTCTCTCTCTCTCTCTCTCTCTCTCTCTCTCTATCTCTCTCTCTTATATATATATATATATATCAATATATATATATATATATATATATACCTATATATATATATATATATGTATATACATAATATATAGATATATATATATATATGTGTATATTTATATATATATATATATATATATATATATATATACATATATATATATAGAATATATAATACCATATATATAATATATGTATACATATATATAATATGTATATATATATATATATTATATATATATATATAAATAACAGAGAGAGAGAGAGAGACGAGAGAGGGGAGAGAGATAGAGAGAGAGAGAGAGAGAGAGAGAGAGAGAGAGAGAGAGAGAGTTACAAGAAGTTACAATGATTAAGATGTCTCAAAGACTTAAGTCCCTCCGAGGAGACATCGTGTGCTCAATTATCTGTAGGAGCAGGTTTTACTGTTCAATCAGTGTCCTAATGAGAGAGAGAGAGAGAGAGAGAGAGAGAGAGAGAGAGAGAGAGAGAGAGATCACACATCATGTAAGCCCAGGTTGTCCATAAACTGCCAAAGATAGCTAACGAATCGGAATGCGAGGAAAAGATTCACTAACCCTTTGGAAAACTACAAGTTTTCCCCCAGAACGATTCAATTCCATTATGTGAAATAATCTGGTGGAAGAAAACTGTATTAAAACCTTGGAAAAAAGTAGAAGAGGAAAAGTGAATGAAGAAAATATAAGGGACGAAGAGGAAGCCTAAAGGAATGACGTTTCAAAATACTACCTAAATGTATAACCACATTACTGCTTAGAAACTTTGAGGCTGAACCTCATTTAGCTTTGAACTGTTGCCAGCAGCATCCAAAAGAGAGAGAGAGAGAGGAGAGAGAGAGAGAGAGAGAGACGAACTGTCGGGACTGCTTTTATCCTATTTCAATTTATCCTCAGATAAAAAACGAAATCTAGAGGGATGCGCAAAAGGGAGGGAGGGCGGGAGGGAGGGAGAGGAGGGGGAGAAGAGGCAAAATTTCACAAAGCCAAAGAAAAGACAAACGGGAGGCCTAATTGGGTTACTCTGTTATAAAACTGCTCCCTACAACAATTGTGGTCTTCATCTCCGCTTCGTTTTTACTTATCCTTTCCAACATTTTCTTATCCTTCCATGTCGTTCTCTCATCCTCGCCTTCTCTCTCTCTCTCTCCCTTTCCATCCAGCAGGTGCCTTCTTTTGTCTTCGTCGTCGTGGAGAAAGGCAGATTTGGCGTCGGCTCTCTTGGTGACCCACAGCAACCCCTCCCCTTCCCTTTTGTTTTGACAAAGCTAATGAAACTCCCCATTATGAAAACCCCGGCACAATTAAAGCGGTTCACCTACCGGCAAAATAAAGAAACACCTTTGTTTCCGCCCCTTTTATTATTTTTCCTCCTTTCCTTTTGTCTTTTTAGAAGGGGGAGACAAATGGCGCACAACTTTTCGAACTATGAGGGGAATTTCTCATACGTACAAAACAGCGCAAGATTAGAATCAGCCTGTTTACATGATCGCAGGAAAAAATGTGAATTGCCGGGGAATCTGAACCTAAGAAAATAGTAAAATAACTCGTGGAATAAAGACTATAAGCACTAAATACACTCTGCAAAGTTAACCGGAATTCCACCTTCGACGCAGTTCTGTGTAATGATTCTCGTATCACGGAAAAAGGAGAGGGGGGGAAAAAGCAATTAAAGACTACTGAATGTTGTCCCTTAGCAAGACGAAAAGGTAGGTAAGTAAAAGGATGATGAGCCGAGGCACAGAGCCATATGGGAACGTTAGGGGGGTATGCGTGGGGAGGGGGAGGGGAAGGGGGAGGGGTTCAGCCAAATCAAAATGTGAAATCTAATAGCGTTATCCCGACAGACGATAGAAATAATGAGACATTTGGCCGGGACTCTAATTGGGTTAAAGCCGACTCATCATGATGTCAATTAAGCTCCAATATTCAAGAAGTATCTGAAGGGTCTGGTAGGCATCTTGAGCCCCTGTTTGCTCTTTCGCTATTGGCTGGAAGACGATGATGGATAAGCATCCCTGATACATAAACGACAACACACATGCACTCGAATGTCGAGATATCGACATCCAGGAATCGGATGCTTTGAGAGCCACTGAAGGATATCCAAATAGCCTGGCTGGATACTGGATTTATGCAGCCTCTTCAAGAGTACTCGTTACCCTGAACATGTAAAAAATGCGGGGGAAGTTTCTTGGGCGCAATTGAGTTTTCTGTGCATCGTATAATCAAGGCCAGGCCACCGAATACAGATCTATCTATCTTTCAGTGGCCTCGGTATAATGCTGTATGAGCCACGGACCATGAAACCTTCAACCGACCGTGCTGGCCTGTGTTATTGCGTTAACAGAAATACGACCATGGCTAAATTTAACCTTTAATAAAAAATAAAAACTGAGCCTAGAGGTCTGCAATTTGGCATCTTTGATGATTGGAAGGTGAATGATCAACATACCAATTTGCAGCCCTCTATCCTCAGTAGTTTTTATGATTAGATGGCGGACAGAAAAAGTGCAGACAAAGCCGGCACACGTTTCTTTTCAGAAAATTAAAAACTGAAGTGGGATACATTTTAGGGGAGGGGGGTGGGTTATGTAATCGCGTATTTCCGCATCCGAGCTGAAAATGATTCAGTATTTGAATTGATAAGTAGAAAAAAATTACTTAGGCAATTTAGTTTCATTCTTCATCTTGATTTATTTTTTTTACCAGCGTCAGAAATGTTTATTGTTCTGGCCGTAAAAACTGAGCGAATCTATTATCCAGTTAAGTAGTTTTATACAAACACGGAACTCGCTCATTTCAAAAATAACACTAATCAAAACAATAGAAAAAAACGAAGAAAATATGATGGCAAAGAGACCGAGGCAGACAGAGCTGCAGACACCAAACTCGGTCTGCCAGGAAGGGAAGTGTTGATGGACTTCCCTTCGAAATTGATGACAAGAGAGAGAAGCCAAGAATTCCAAAGTCTATCAGCAATTCGTACGAAGAACTGGACAAACCATTTGATTTTCGAGCGCGGAAGTTGTTACACCTTTGGGGGCTCCCCTTCGAGCATCACCAGACAGTTGCAGATAGGTTGAAAGTGTCTTGGATAAATTAAAGTGAAATAAGTTTGTCTTCTCCATTCAGACCTACTTTTCAGGTACATACTAACATCATCTCGCAAAATAAAGCATCACAGGTGAGATTAAAAAAACTGTTTCTAGACTCAGCTAATAAAGAAGGTCAACGTCTGGTGATGCTGAGCTCCAGAACTGAATTTATGTAAAGAGAAATCTATAGAAATCCAAAAAGGTCAGTTGTGGAGCCGTAATATAGTTTAAATCAAAAGAGATCATTCAGTTGCGAGCCCACCTTGACATGAGTTCGTAATCAAAAGCAAAGCTATGCTCTTAATTATGCTTGCCTTGTCTTTGAGAAATTATAATATGAATAAATGTTCCATTCAAAACATCTCGTTACCACATATTGCAAGTCTATTTGGTCAGAGTAGACGAGACAGTAATCTTCTGATAAATGCACACATGATTAAGAAAAGCACGTTCAAACGTATGTATCCGTGTATATCTAACTATAAGTTTTTGACAAGTTCAGTAACAGCATCCTCTGAGGTCTCCAAAGAGCTTGCTCCAATCTCTTCGGTTCAGCGTCATTCAAAAAGCAGGAAAAAAAAGTATATAATGGAAGACCACTTTACATATACATCATTAAACGCTTAATAAGAAACTTCGAGGTTTTTCCCTCTTATCTTGCACCTAAGTTTCTATGAAGGTGTAAACTTTAGGCCCACCTTAATGAATATATAACGACACTCGTTGGGTTTTGAATATATTAAAGGTAGTCCATAAATCAATGAAAATGACTTATCAAACGCTACTTACCAACTCGAGGGGCGATTGGCAATCTAGATTAGAGATTCTAAGTTCTACGGGAAACTGCTCCTAAAAAAGGACTCCATAAATAACTTACATAAAAAGATGAATAAGAAAAAGTGTAGAAATCTTTTGATATCAAATTACAAAACACACACACACACACACACACACACACACACACACACACACACACACACACACACATATATATATATATATATATATATATATATATATATATATATATATATATATATATATATATTGTTACTTAGTGAACCAGGTTGGATCTATTGTGGGATATTGGCTGAGAAAGAAAGAAAAAAGAATAACAAGCAGGTTTAGACGGGAAGAGCTTGCATGGCCCAAGTGCTTATTATGAAACTTAGGTGAGAAGCTTGAATGTAACTGGACAAAAAAGGTGTTTATGACATACATGAACTTACGACAGAAATGCCACACAGACTATGTTTGGAGCGGTGTGGGTGGTGCTAATAACATACATTAAAAATAACTTGTTGAGTGTGTTCAAAGTTTTCAATATGGACGGGGTAAAGTGGGAAGCTAGAACGAA